>NC_044929.1:22588511-22714148 GCF_003576645.1 Ipomoea triloba
GCGCAATCCTGGAGTATTTGACGGCGGAGGTGCTGGAATTGGCCGGAAACGCCAGCAAAGATCTGGAAGGTGAAGAGAATCACGCCAAGGCACTTGCAGCTCGCCATCCGCGGCGATGAAGAGCTCGAACCCTCATCAAAGGAACAATCGCCGCGGCGGCGTCATCCTCACATTCACAAATCCCTCATCAACAAAACCAACAAGGAATGAATTATTATGATCTCATCATATTCAGGCCTCTGATATGCCTTAATCCTAGCTTCACATATGCTGGTGTTTATTTAGGATTGTTTACTTTAATTTGTTAGGATTAACGAACATTGTTTGATGGTTAAGGATACGATTAACTTACATTTGATATGAACTATGTGTCATGGATGTATTAGTAGCATGTTTATCTATTCTAGTACCATGGTCTGTGATTATCTATAATAAAAACAATATCTCAGTTTTAACTTCTCGCCCAAACAGACTATAATATTATTGGTGTGCGTAATATTGTAAAATATGTAATACAATTCTATCCCTAATACAATTGTAAATTAAAATAGAATTCCTAATAAAATATATTTTTCCCTACGTTCCTATTCGTAATACAATTCTAGACTAGAATTACTAATGGTAATAATTCAGTATATATATTTCTCTGCAATGCAATCTATACTATTAATAAAAAAATATCCTCAGTTTTAACTTCCGCCCAAAACAGACCTATAATATTATGGTTTGCGTAATATTGTAAAATATGGTAATACAATTCCTATCCTAATACAATTGTAAATTAAAATAGAATTCCTATAAAAATATATTCTTCCCTACGTTCCTATTCGTAATACAATTCTAGACTAGAATTACTAATGGTAATAATTCAGTATATATATTTCTCTGCAATGCAATCTATACTATTAATAAAAACAATATCCTCAGTTTTAACTTCCCCCAAAACAGACCTAATATTTTGGTTGCGTAATATTGTAAAATATGGTAATACAATTCCTATCCTAATACAATTGTAAATTAAAATAGAATCCTAATAAAATATATTCTTCCCTACGTTCCTATTCTAATACAATTCTAGACTAGAATTACTAATGGTATAATTCAGTATATATATTTCTCTGCAATGCAATCTATACTATTAATAAAAACAATATCCTCAGTTTTACTTCCCCAAACGATAGATTATGTATGGTTTGCGTAATATTGTAAAAAATATGAAAATTTGGCATAATTCAACCCGCAAGGCCAACCAATTTTCTGAACGACATTCGTGCATGCAGGTGTCGGCGCACGAGTCAAGCCTTTTTAAGTTCATTTTGCACCCCCCCCGCGCGAGAGAGCCTCTATGCTATAGCTATGCAATTCAATAAGCCTTAGAAAAACTCTTGTATAAGTAGTGGTGCAAACCACTTCTCAAACCAATGTGGGACAAAAGTTACTTGAAAGGTTTTCTCTATATTTTTCTAACTCAAATGGGTCAACTTTGAGAACCAATTTCTCATTCACCCATTATCAGTTTTGAGCGTACAATATATCAATCTTTTCGTCTAACTACGAAGAACACGAATCCACTTTGACCCGACCCAAATCGAAAGTGGACCCCACATATATTTGTACCACAATATTGCCAGTAAAATGCCATTTTATGCTAATTTTTTTCCAACAGTTATTTGTCCAGAGAATATCAACGTGTTGAAGGAAGAAGATGATATATAGTGAAGGGCAATATAATCTTCACTATATATCATCTTCTTCCTCCAACACAACGCTCTACGGTCAACCAACAATTACTCAACTGATTATCCCATTACTCCTATGTAAATTTTTCTCTAATATAGTTATACTTACTGAATATCAAAATATAAGTGTACCTCAAGATCTTGCAATAACTAACCGACAAGTAATTAAATTAATGAATATGATGCAATAATGTAAATTATCTATCTATTGCATTTATATACTTATTTTAGAACACTGAATTTTTGTGATATTTGTTGCATGCAAGGAAGACTCATACTATAATTGCATTTATACACTTATTCATACTCATATTCGATGTTATAATTTATATAATTGTATATCGATTCAAATATTTCTTAAAATATTATAACAAATTCATTCCGTGCAACGCACGGGTGAAAATACTAGTTATACAAAAATGAGATTTATTATGTGCATATTACTGAATTGTAATTAGATTTTTTTTTTTCACTAAAAAGATTTAGAAATTTTCTTAACTTCATCATTGATTTAGGATAACAAACAAAGTCACCTAATTGTATTAGGTTCATTTAACTTGTTTTTTGCTTATAACATTTGATATTTTATTATTGTAAGGTTAATTCAAATTCGGATTCACAAATGATAGAGTTGAATGAAATTAACTTTACCTTCTACATGAATTGTGTTGTCATCGATGTATAACACTGTAATGGGAGACATGTTTATCTATATCTTGTTATAGGCTTATAGTACTAGTTCGTGAGCTAAAATTTATTCCGTATAAATTATTCGGTTGTGACGGTTAAGTTGTTAGTCAATACAATATAGTATATGTGAGACTCGAATCCATGACCTCACATTTGAGATAGTCTGATTATGTTACAATATAGTATCTGTAAGACTCGAATCTGTGACTTTCCATTTGAGATAGTTACTTTATGCCACTAGATTACAAAGTCATAGACGTATTGCGAGCTTAATTCAGATTCAGGTTCAGAAATGATAGAACTTGGAGGTTTTGGTAGTGGATGGTCTTCATCAAGTTCAATAGCAGAATGAATCTTGTTGGAGTTAGAATGAATGTTTCTTGAGGTTTCTAATTTCTCTCCATCACCCCACAGTGCATATGCATCTTCTCCATGAACAGCACTGTCCCCAACAATCAACTGTTCTTCCGTTAANGAGAGAGCCTCTATGCTATGCAATTCAATAAGCCTTAGAAAAACTCTTGTATAAGTAGTGGTGCAAACCACTTCTCAAACCAATGTGGGACAAAAGTTACTTGAAAGGTTTTCTCTATATTTTTCTAACTCAAATGGGTCAACTTTGAGAACCAATTTCTCATTCACCCATTATCAGTTTTGAGCGTACAATATATCAATCTTTTCGTCTAACTACGAAGAACACGAATCCACTTTGACCCGACCCAAATCGAAAGTGGACCCCACATATATTTGTACCACAATATTGCCAGTAAAATGCCATTTTATGCTAATTTTTTTCCAACAGTTATTTGTCCAGAGAATATCAACGTGTTGAAGGAAGAAGATGATATATAGTGAAGGGCAATATAATCTTCACTATATATCATCTTCTTCCTCCAACACAACGCTCTACGGTCAACCAACAATTACTCAACTGATTATCCCATTACTCCTATGTAAATTTTTCTCTAATATAGTTATACTTACTGAATATCAAAATATAAGTGTACCTCAAGATCTTGCAATAACTAACCGACAAGTAATTAAATTAATGAATATGATGCAATAATGTAAATTATCTATCTATTGCATTTATATACTTATTTTAGAACACTGAATTTTTGTGATATTTGTTGCATGCAAGGAAGACTCATACTATAATTGCATTTATACACTTATTCATACTCATATTCGATGTTATAATTTATATAATTGTATATCGATTCAAATATTTCTTAAAATATTATAACAAATTCATTCCGTGCAACGCACGGGTGAAAATACTAGTTATACAAAAATGAGATTTATTATGTGCATATTACTGAATTGTAATTAGATTTTTTTTTTTCACTAAAAAGATTTAGAAATTTTCTTAACTTCATCATTGATTTAGGATAACAAACAAAGTCACCTAATTGTATTAGGTTCATTTAACTTGTTTTTTGCTTATAACATTTGATATTTTATTATTGTAAGGTTAATTCAAATTCGGATTCACAAATGATAGAGTTGAATGAAATTAACTTTACCTTCTACATGAATTGTGTTGTCATCGATGTATAACACTGTAATGGGAGACATGTTTATCTATATCTTGTTATAGGCTTATAGTACTAGTTCGTGAGCTAAAATTTATTCCGTATAAATTATTCGGTTGTGACGGTTAAGTTGTTAGTCAATACAATATAGTATATGTGAGACTCGAATCCATGACCTCACATTTGAGATAGTCTGATTATGTTACAATATAGTATCTGTAAGACTCGAATCTGTGACTTTCCATTTGAGATAGTTACTTTATGCCACTAGATTACAAAGTCATAGACGTATTGCGAGCTTAATTCAGATTCAGGTTCAGAAATGATAGAACTTGGAGGTTTTGGTAGTGGATGGTCTTCATCAAGTTCAATAGCAGAATGAATCTTGTTGGAGTTAGAATGAATGTTTCTTGAGGTTTCTAATTTCTCTCCATCACCCCACAGTGCATATGCATCTTCTCCATGAACAGCACTGTCCCCAACAATCAACTGTTCTTCCGTTAACCTTAACGGAACTACCAGCTTTACTATCAAGCAAATCAAGCTCGTGACAACAACGTTGTACACCACCACGAATCCGATCCCGATGAGCTGAATCCCCATCTGGCGGAGCCCCGCGGCGATGCGGCGGTTGTGGAGCCCGTAAGCTAAGCCGATCAGGTTTTCCCAGTCGGGAACGCCGTAGAAGATCCGGCTGAGCTTAGGGTTCGCGAAAAACCCGGCGAGAATTGCGCCGAGACTTCCGGCAACGGCGTGGGTGTGGAAAACCGCCAGCGTATCGTCCACTTGTTTTAGGAGCTTTACTCTTTTGTGTACGAACATCATGCTGAACCTGTTGAAACACAAAGAATTAATACCAATTATAATAAATATTGCATGGTAACAAAGTTTGTTGAATATATATAGTATATAAACATAAATGTGATCGCAATTCAACTATCAGTTTAATGCTTTTAGTTGAGATGGAACACATGTTTCAATTTGTTACAGAGTCAACTCATGTCAAAGGTCATACAGCTTAGATTTTTAGTTGAGATGGAACACATGTTTTAATTTGTTAGCCTGGCTACCCACGTCAAAAGTCATGAGTTTAAATTTTGCGTTATCCAAAAAAAACTATAGTCCACACATTTTTGGAACATATAATATATATATATATATATATATATATATAAACGTACAATCCAACTATCATGTTTAGTTTAGATGGAACACATGCTTCAATTAGTATTAAAAAAAAAAATCATGCCTAACCAGGGAAGGCTGCCGGAGAGAATTCCCATTATGATCGCCGCCCAGCCCTGCACGACGCCGGCGGCCGGCGTGATGCAAACCAGGCCGGTAATCATCCCTTGCGTAGCGCCGATCACGGAGGGCTTCTCGTAGAACAGAATGTCCAGTAACAGCCACGTCAGCAAACTCGCCGCCGCGCATATGTGGGTATTGAGCACCGCCAACGACGCGTCGGCGCTGGCCACGTAAGGATCGCCGCCGTTGAACCCCGTCCACCCCATCCACAATATCCCGGCGCCGGCGAGCATTAGGAGGATATTATTCGGCGGGAACCTCTCCCGATCCCTCGCCGCGCGTGGGCCCACCCAATACGCGGCGGTGAAACCCGCCACGCCGGAGGAAAGATGGATCACTAACCCGCCGGAGTAATCAATTATCCCCATCTTAAACAGCCACCCGCCGGGGCTCCAAATACTAAAAGCGCAAACGGTGTACGAAAAAGTCAGCCAAAGCGGAACAAAGAGCATCCACGCGCGGAAATTCATCCGTCCCAGCAACGCGCCGGCGAGGAGAATCATGGTAATGGCGGCAAAAACAAACTGAAAATAAATCATCGTCGCATTAGGGAACTTTCCAATAAACGCTTGACTTAAAAGAAACGTCTGGTCCATTTCACGTCGGCTCGGCTTTCCGATGAACGGAAAAAGTGAGCCGCCGAAGGCCAATTGATAGCCCCAACAAACCCAACAAACCAAAACGGCGGCGAAGGCGTAAAGCGCCATGAAAGCGGAATTGACGGCCCATTTCTTCTTGACAATGCTGCCGTAGAGGATAACGAGGCCGGGAATGCTTTGGAGGCCGACGAACGTTGCGGAGGTTAGTTGCCATGCATTGTCGCCTTTGTTCATCCATGCCGGATTCGCGTCGTCCGGCCGGATATTTTCCGGCAAGAAACGGCCCAATAATTCTCCCATGTATTATGTGATTGAAGATACATTAGTGGGGTGGCGGAATGGCATATATATTATAAGACGCTGCATTTGGGTTGTATATATCGACGGTATCTGACGGGTGAAGCTAAAGACAAGGGAGTAAGATTGAGGTGTCGTTGAGAAACATGGAATTATCGATATTAACAATGTGAGTGATCAAGGAACTATATTCAATGATAACTAAGATGCAAATCAGGTTTACTAGTAATTGATTACTAGATTCCAGAAATATAGGGGTGTTTGGTAAATATTTGTTATCCGATTGAGGTAGTGATATATTGATATCATTATATTAGATTGCAGAAATATGTAAATGAGCTGAAAAATGATTGAAAGAACTACTTTGAACAGTTTCTAAATTTTAGCATTTTGAAGTAATAAGTTGTTACGAAAAACTAATCAATCAAATATTTATATTGAATGTTTAATCAAGTTAAATAATTAATAGTGGTTAAATATATCAAAATTAGCTGATAAGCTAATAATCGTCGTATTATACCATGTTGAATGAATGTATGTAAATAAATTGTATTGAGAAAAGCTTAATTATATAATATAATGGAGAGTATTTGAACGATTGGACTATGCATAAAAGTCCTAGCTAGTTCTACAATGACCGGACCTTGTTGCATGCATGTGTAACAACTTACAATAGATAAGTCAATATAAAATGATTGTTTCCATGTCCATGATATAACTATTGTTCTTATGGCAAAACCTCTTGGGTCATGATGATTACTTAGTGTCGATCAATATGACATGCTTGGGTTGGTGGTCTAGGTGGTCAACCGACCTATACTAGCCACCTCAAGCCATGAGTCTATCCCCTCACTAATCCTTATGCCTAGTCCTAGTCGATTGTAGGCTTGTAGCCTACCTCCATTCTAATGCATGGTTATCTTTATCTCTGTAAGTGTATCTCATTTTAAAAAATAGATCTCACATCTATATTATTAAATTTAAAATTACTTTACTATTTTCTCTACATTCTGTAATACTCTATCATTTTCAAAAAACGATTCCACCTCCACCTAAGAAGTGATTACTTTAAACGATTTTTTTTTAATACATCTAACTCACCTAAGAATTGGAATTGGAATTGCCTTTTTTTTTTTTTGAATTAAATTCAACTAACTCGCCTGTTGAAGCAACCTCCTCCCATATGAGAGAGTCACTACATGACAATTGAGTGACAAGACTAATGGCGAAATTGGAATCATCTAAGTATTAAAAATGAAAAATCTCTCTATTAGAGATCATTTAGTGTTAACTAGTTAACCACTCCTTAATTACTCGATTAGGAACGTTGACAATTGACATTCACAAACACATCTATATATATATATAACTAATACTTTCAAATGGTCATCTAATAATACATAGTTTTCTTGCACGCTTTTACCACACCTAGAAGAGGTAGCTTGTACTATACGCTATTACTGTCCAACTTAATTAAAGAGATGATAGCAACAGTTAATTAAGTATTTGTCCCATTTTACATGTCATATTTACTATTCACTGATCAAACTAATTATTTCTTCTTTATTTTTTTAGTAATTTTTTTAATATTTTTAAATTTAATTTTTTTTGTGTTTAATAGTACTTTTAATGTAGTTTCTAAATATATAAATTTTATATATTAATGTTAAACTTAATATTATGAAAAATTGAATTAAAAATAAATTCAGTCAAGTCTCGTTAAACGAACCAGACAACTAAAATGGGACGGAGGTAGTGCAATATATACTGGTGGTTTTAATTAATCTGTCATATATAGTACTATAACTTAAGCAACTTAATAATGAAGTGTTGTTGGACGAGGTCCAAGTGAAGTGATGCATGCATGAATCAAATCTAGATATCTTTCCTTCAACTTGATCCACAATATTGATTATATAAATACAATATATGTCACATATGTTTATACATATCCACTTTCACAAGACATAAATTAATGAAATCTTTTTAAAGATTCAATGATAATATAGCAAAGGCAACTTGTCATAGCAAATGAATGAAATCTTTTTAAAGATTCAATGATAATGGCAAATTTAATTAATTAACATTTGCTATGACAAGTTGCCAACTACTCTGTTGCTAGTTTAAAGACACATTTATTACTATTTCAAATGAGCAGCTATAGGTCGAACCTCGGTGGTGGACCCACTAATTTCTTTGGATTGAAAAAAGTTGAAAAAATATAGAACACTAGTGTTTAAAAAAATTAACATTTGCTATGTATTATATTTGATGTAGTAAGTACGGTCGTATCAACAAATACGTATAATTAGTATGGTCGGATTTTAAGTGGACTCCTTAATTTTCTGACTGTTGGTTTAAGCTGTTGAGCTCGGGAAACGCAACAGTGGGTCATATAGTCCTGCGCTAACAATGTTTATGTGGAAAATGCCAAAAGTTTCTCCTCCTAACAAAGGACCAAATTGTCACCGCACATTTTTTTAATCAGGGTTAATGTTGAACGTTAATTTAGGCAAAATCAATGGCTCAAATTTAACCTCACAATCTCACCTAAGACCATGAACCACAAGGGAACCCACATATATATAAAACGGATCAGGTGCAAAGCTTTTCTTAGGTGAAAAATAGAGTTTAATTTCATCCATTGGTCCAGTACAAATCGAAGGTGCAAAATGAAGATATTATTAACCCTAACTATGAACTTTTTTCTTTTTGTTTTTTTCTCCAAAAAATAATAATAATAATAATAAAATCCCCACGTTGTCACTTAAAGGGAGTGAGGACTGAGTACTGAGTCGTCCGTAACATGTCTCTTCCGATTGCCACCATTTCGCTCAGTGACTGACTGTGCTAATTCGTTTGGTACTTTCTACTGTCGTTCACAAAGGGAAAAATCTTTTCTCAGATTCAAAAAGGTGGGTTTGAACTTTGAAGCGATTCTTGTTTATAATTACTATTGGATTTCCTTTAAACTGGCTTTCTGATCTCAAAGATCGCTCCTTTTTTTGTTTTTATTTGTTTGTTTCTGTGAATTTCTGCTGTATCTTCAGATTCCATGGCCAATTCAATGCTCATTGCTGCTGGGAGTCTCTGTATTCTCCCAAAAATTAGCCAAAGCCCAAAGGGCCTAGCTTTTATTGGTTCAAATGTGAGAGGAACCCAAGTTCCCAATCTGAGTCTGGTTTCTCAAACCAGAAGAAAGAATCAAACCCTAGCTCCAAAATGCAGTATTGCAGCATCGAGGCCAGTCTCAAAGCCAAGATTCATTCAGCACAAGCAGGAGGCATTTTGGTTCTACAGGTTCCTCTCTATTGTGTATGACCATGTGATAAACCCAGGGCACTGGACAGAAGACATGAGAGATGATGCACTTGAACCAGCTGAGCTGAATGACAGGAATTTGACTGTGGTGGATGTTGGTGGGGGCACAGGGTTCACTACTTTGGGGATAGTGAAGCATGTGGATGCCAACAATGTTACCATTCTTGATCAGTCCCCTCACCAGCTTGCTAAGGCTAAGGAGAAGGAGCCCTTGAAGGATTGCAAAATCATTGAGGGTGATGCTGAGGATCTTCCCTTCACCACTGATTATGCTGATAGATATGTTTCTGCTGGGAGGTAAATTGCACTCTTTAGTTCCTTCAATTTTTTTTTTTAAATAATTTTCTATCCTTTTTTTTAGTACTACTGACTTTATTACATTGTAGTATTTGTTCATACATACTTTCTCAACCTATTGAAGCACAATGAGTAAATACCGCCTCCATTGAGGGCCTTGAGGCTCAATCTCATGACCTCCCATATGGGAGAGTAACTACATGCCATTTGAGCACAAGATGCTTGGCTACGAGTTGGCACATGATGCCTTTGATCATATCCTTGAAGACATTCGTCAACTAGCTAATGAATTTAGTTGTATTAGCTTTTTGTTGGTTAAGTGATCTGCGAATAGGGCTGCCCACCAGTTGGCTAGGGAAACCTTATTTAGTGCTGATTGCAGGGAATGGATTTCATCCCCTCCCTCTTTTCTTCTTGATGTAATCTCTTCGGACTGTTCGTTTTAATATATGTGTTTCGTTTGGTTACCAAAAAAAAAAAAAAAAAATCTATGGATTTTATAAAATTTGGATCCATTTCTCAAGTGCTTCATACTTGCAGGGTGCAGTGCTAATCTTGTTTTACTGTTCCAACTTTCTTGGATGTTCACAAAGGAACTGGGACTGATTAGACTTTTCCATAATGCCCACTAGTTTTGTAAAATTTAAGCTATATCAAACTACCTGCTTTCTTTAGATTTTGCTATGGATATATCACCTATGGTTTTCCTAATTCTTCATAAATTTATTTGTAGCAATCAATTCTATGGCAACTTTATCTTTGGGTTTTTGCACATTGTGTTAACAATTGTTCATGGAAGTGTTATTTTTAGCAGAAGAGGTGAAAGATACCTTCTTGATGTGATAGCCAAGTTCACATGTATTTAGTAAAGAATATAGGGAGTGGTTCATTAGTACTCGTATGTAGTAAAGAACAAATGTTTAGTGGTAGATATGATAATGATTTAAGTCGTGTTTCTAATGGACAAAATATCCTTTTTCATCAGTATTGAGTACTGGCCAGACCCACAGCGTGGAATCAAGGAAGCATACAGAGTTTTAAAACCTGGAGGAAAGGCTTGCCTAATTGGTCCTGTTCACCCAACATTTTGGCTGTCACAATTCTTTGCTGATGTCTGGATGCTCTTTCCAAAGGAGTCGGAGTATTTTGAGTGGTTTGAAAAGGCTGGATTTAAGGATGTCCAACTAAAGAGGATCGGCCCAAAATGGTACCGTGGGGTTCGTAGACATGGTCTGATCATGGGCTGCTCCGTAACTGGTGTAAAAGCTGAGTCTGGAGATTCACCTCTGCAGGTAATTCTTATCTAAATGCGCTTGAAATTAAAATATGCAATTTTTGTTATTTGTTTCGTGCCATTGGCACCTTAAACCATGCTCTTACCTTGTCATATATTGCATATTGCTCAACGTAATGTTCCTGCAACCCATAGCTTAATATGACTGCTATTGTTTCTGTCCAAGAGAGCAGTCCCCTTTTATTCATTAGTGACTCTGCATAGGACTATTGACTCTTGCTTAGTATCACACAACATGAATTTGTCCCCCCTTGCTATGACTCATTGGCTTAAACATGAGCAATTGATGGCAAATTTCTATACAAATTATCGTGTAAAAATGTGAAATCTTTTTCCTGGAAGGATATGCCAAGATCACACAATTCGTGCTAAAAGTGTATTTTCCCCTTGAGTTAACATAGTCATTTATTCAATTATTCACTTGCAGCTTGGTCCAAAGGCTGAGGATGTTTCAAAGCCCGTGAATCCGGTTGTGTTTCTTCTGCGCTTCATGCTGGGGGCCATGGCAGGAGCATATTATGTGTTGGTTCCCATATATATGTGGCTCAAGGATCAGATCGTTCCAAAAGACCAACCAATATGAGAAATGTCAGAGAAGATATCGTAGTTTCCTGGTTTTATAGATGTTAAACATATTAGGTGAGCTACTGTCCTAATAATAAATGTACTATTATATGAATGTGTGGTGCTTTTAGCTACTGTCAGTAATATGCTCATTTGTGTCATGTATCATACATGATGTATATTGAGCTCCATGTCACAGGTTGTCTAATTTGCCACCACTTATCTCTCCCGTAGTATTTAATATGCTAGAGTTAAAAACATTTCAGGCAGGGTAGAGAGAGTGAATGATAAAAGAGAGAGAGAGAGAGAGAACCTTCTCTTTTTCTTTTTCTTGTTTTTTTTTTTTTAAAGAAAAAAAAAAAGAAGAAGATGGTGTATAGTTGCTTGAATTGTGGATCTCATTTGTGTATAGTCGAAACAAGTAAAATTTGTTTTAAGGTGGTGAAGCATGAAAGGCAGGCAAGTGTAATATAAAGAGAAATTATGAATTGATATTGAGGAACGAACTGTGAAGAGTAATACAAGTTGAGTATTACAAAGGAAACTCTACACTCTAAATGTTGGCGATGAAAGAAATCCAAGGCCACCAAAACTTTCCCTTCAATTTCTCACTAGCGTCTAGGGAGCTTAGGCCTTAGCAACCCTCCTTGGCCTTCTATAACCCTCCAAAGCAAAGCTAGGGTGCTGTAGGTACAGCCTCTTTTATTTCTTTTTTCGGTAGGGTATGTATACTTTTAAGTGGATGAGATGAGAATTCCTTCACTTCCTGTAACACCACATATATCAGTTTATACATAATAGATAGAAACATAATAAACAAACCATTCTTCCGCTGTAAAATGAGATTCAAAATTCAAACTCATTGGATCACGCTATTCTGCAGCAGACTAAAGATTTCACAAAAACAAAAAATGGCATTTCCCAAAATCAATGAAACATCATCATCATCATCATGTCACTTCTAAAATAAATTAAGTCTAAAAAGAACCGTGGCAAGTCGTTCATCCGCTGCCAAAACTAGCTGGATCGTTTTTATCCGACATGCCATTCCTGGCTAATATTTTTGCCAAGCCTGCCTATACAAACCTCGTTATACACAGTCATACATGAATGCCTTTTTCTATATACAACAACTGCAGGAGATGAGACTGCTCCACAATCTCCTTTCCCCGCCCCATACCCCTCTGAAAAGCCCACCACCAAGAATCATCATCTTCCGAGTCCTACTTTTGAGGCCACGACCACTTCAATTGCTTGCTTTCACAAGGACGGCATTAAGCGATGCACCTTGGTTCTTGCCACTGTTCAGTGAGGCAGAATCCAGGGCATCTATCCCCCAAAACCGTGGAACCCTCAAATTTACCCCCCATTTGATAGCAGATAACCAGAAAAACTACATCATCTGGAATATCAAACACACAGACCGCTAGTTCCCACAATCACCCCTGATTAGCTACAAGTTTCAAGCTCTCTTCAGGGAGTGTCCATGAATGCAAATGCCCTACAGAATCTCCACTCAACAACTGTTTCAGATCACTGGTAAGGTAGAGTGCAGTAACAGGATGTTTATGACACTTTAATACCTTGTGAAGGATTAACTTGTATTCAGGTGCTTTATCTCCAAGCCTTAAACCCGCAGTTGGATTCCCACTTGTTGGTTTACTTTGGGCACACTCCTCACTTGAGCAGTGTACCATTTTCCAGACCTTAATTGCTCCACTCTGGTGACCAGAAACATACCACTTAGTTTCAAGCCAATCAGAGTTTGTACAACCAGTAAGTGAGAGAATAAAGTCAGATGGAAGTTGTGATGTGTTGACCACAGCAAGGCAGTCACCATTGATGCTCCAAACCGCAAGCATAATACCAGCTGCAGTCACAATTTCCCCAGTTAAGTCATTAACATAAATGGCCGAAACAGGTGATGGAAATTCGGGTAGCTGCCTAACAAAAACCATGGAGCTAAGATCCCACAATATAACAGTACAATCATCTGATCCGCTCACTATCATCATGTAAGGCTGGCTAACATTAAGGCATGTGATTTTGCTTGTATGGGCACAAAGAGCCTTCTCCAACTGCAAGTGTCTTAGGGCTCGAGGTCCACTATCTTTGCCTATTCTCCAAATACAAACCAACCCATCATCACCTCCTGTGGCCAGAAGACAACCATCAAGACTAGCACCTACACACTGTATCTGGTAGCCACCATGAAGATTCTCATGAGTAGAAAGAAGTTTATCTTGATCATAGCTCATAAATCTCAAACTACGGTCAGGATATCCCCATGAAACATACTTAGTATATGTTCTAGGTTTCAGGAAGGTATTCGCTCCAGCCACAAGAATTTTGTCATTAACAGTCACAATCTGAGATATAGAAGATGCGCTCTTACGGATCTCATGTGGGACAAGATGCAAAGAATGCTTCAGCGGATGCGGAGGAAGCTTTCTATCGGACCGCCTCTTCACATGAGGTTTGAGGAACAACTGTTTTGGTGTCTGCCCAAAGTGATTAATTTGGGCAAGAATTGAAGCCTTCATGGCTGGATCAGTGACTGAGTCGATATCAACACTGCCTTCATAAGTATAATGATAGAAAACATTTACAGCTTCTTCAGCAGCCTATCAACAACAAAACAAGGATTTAAATGTTAGTATATCAAAAGGATAACAAGAGAAGACAGACACAGAACGACCTCTCCCACAAGTAGCTGCTATGATGTTATCATATAGTAGCAAGTAATATGCGTTGCTGAGCGAAATTCATTTAGGAGTATTACAGACGGAGAGAAAATTAAATATGAATCACAATATTAGAATGCCATGTACCTTTCCCCTCTGTTTACAACCAAAGATGAGATCAATCCAGTGATGTAAATTTTCAGAAACAAAATCAGACTCCAAAGCTTCTCTATGCCTCCTGATGAACTCTCTAGTACTGCCTTTGGCCCATGGAGGTAATAGAACACCACCAACCTGAGAAAACACCATAAGTATGAGGATATAAGGATCTAAATAAACAGAATGAGCAAATCTTTGAGGAAACTGCATCCAAAAAGGACAAAAATCAAAATCTACTATGAGGATGTAAAGAACTAAGCAAACCTTTTCCCCTGACTGCTTCTCACCCAACTCAAGATTGAACCTGTTCTCTAGGAATTCTGGCAAATAGAAGAACTCCGGAATCAGTTCCTTAACATCAGATGTGTTTCCTTTCCCAGCAGCACTTAACCATGTATCTCTTATACTATTAAAAAGACGGTCAGCATGATCAAATTGTCCACCCTGGAGCTTCTGATTCTCAACACTAAAGGGTGGAAGGCGGATGAGGTAGAAAAGGACAATTCCAGCGCTAGAATAGTGAGAACCATAATGGAACTTAGGAACCTCTGGATCATCCCAGCTCTCATATCTGAGGCAAATGAAAAAAAAAAGTATTAGAGAAGATAAATAATCTCCTCCAAGTTGAATGGATACTGTGCAGAGAGTAAACAATATGGACAAATATGCAAAGGGCTTGACCTACCTTTTCCTGAACTCCTCTTCCCCTTCTCCTGTTTGACAACCAATTGGTTTGTCAAGCCTACGGAAAGTTTTGGGGTTCGTCAGGTCAAGATTTTCACTCTCATAATCAGCAAGAACCCAAGGGAACACTGGATACTGGGTAAGATCACTGTATCCACGACCTGCAAGGGTGTTGAGGTGCATGAGGTACTGGAAATTGCTTATCTCTCCATTCTGCCACCTCTTTGAGAATGATTTAGCCATAACCTTAAAGAGGCGACTGCCTTCATTGCTTTCCTGCTTAATTGAACCTGAAATTGTTGTATCCAACCTGCTTGAACAAAGGACAACTACTATGAAACTTGAAATATTGGTTACAGGTTTGAAAATCAACAGAGAGCAGGTCTGACAGATAATAAATAACCAGCATTTGCAAATTCTACCAAATTACTTAGAAGATGAATATACATAAACCAGAAGACCACTAACATCTCAACTAAAAAATTCCATATGTTACCTAGAACAAAAAAGAGATTTTATAGGTAACGTCCAGAATTGTGCTTTCCTGATTTGCACTGAAGCCTAATATCCTAATAGTGCTTCAACTATTTGAGATAAATTATTTAAGAAAGTCTTTTCAAACTATTGAGAGTTATAATAATAGGAAGACTACTACAACTATTGCTCAATGGAGGTATCAACTACATAAAAACCATTACTCCATTTCTTTAGAGCTGTTCACTTTGAATTTTGCAACATTTTATGTGAATTGGATAAAGTTCTACTTCTGGTGCTTTTAAAGTCAACAAGAATCATGTAATGTACTACTTCGTTGCCTATCCTTATTTATCTATCAGGAGACGAACACGTGATGACCCCAAAATTTTAAAAATTATTAAACGGTAGTTTCATAAATTTAGGATTAAAATTTGTTTATCTTAAGAAAGTAGTCATTTCCATTGGCGCACTCTGAAAAGGAAAAAAGACTGCTTCCAGCAAAACAGAGGAATAAAAACCCTAATTTTAGTGACCTGCTAGGTAGTGTAGACATTGATGTGTCTGATGATCCTACACCACATTCTCAAATAGCATATAAAGAGCGAATGCACATTATTATCAGCTAAACAGTAAAAGAAGAGAGAAGACAGCTGGAATTTGGAAGTGAATAACGTACATGCTATTTCTTGGAAGATTCATGGCTACCAGATTTTTGAAAACTTCCTCTCTTTCTCTTTTGTGGAAAACCAGAAGGTCATTGCAACCATCCATGCTAAAAATCTCAATTGCAACAGGGCGAAGTTGGTAATCACGCTTCAAAATTTCATGGACACTATCAAGCTTCCACATACGCCAAGGATGAGGCACAGTGCCATTACTACAAACCCTTTCCTTTCCCCATGCACCACCATTGTATGCCCATGCCCTACCTCCAACATAAGCCTTAGCAGTTGCAGCCCAAGAAGAACTTGACTTAGAATGTGAATCCATACTACAAGAGAAGTCTTTCTTAACGCCCAAAGCCTGATCAATGACTGAAAGGTCATCTTCACTTTCTTTTTCACATATACACCCAGATTCATCAATATAAAAGTTCTCAATGACATATAGCGACAGTTCCCCAATCAGAAAAACGCCATCATGTTTATCAAGACCCAACACTCTTTCACAGTTATATTTGCACCTTATCTTCTCAAAAGGTTCCAAAAATGGTCTGATCAAGTATTCACCATTATCATTTAATTCCTTCTCTGATTTTTCCCCTGACATCCTAACATCATCAATTCTTGCTGATGAAGACTGCCTCGGAGATCCAAGATCAGATCTTCCCGGTAGGCTCTCATCTTTTCGGTGGGAAGCAGTGCTGGATTTTACACCAAATGCAGCTGAGCTCAGACTTGCTTCATTAATACTGCTATCATGGTCATTCCAACCAGTTTTACTGGAAGCTGCATCCTTGAACTCATCAACCTCTTTGAAAATTGACCCACCATACAGATCACTATCAAAAGTATCCTGTCGAGGATTATCAGTCAGAAGATTGAAGAAATAATCTGATCCAGCATCAGAAGCATTCAAATCATTTTCAGTCTTCTCCTTGTACAATTCTAGCTCCCCTAACTCAAATTGTCCGTTTAGAACATTCTGAATAGTGTCAATTTTTAATTTGCAGCGTTCAAGCTTCTTGCGCTTCCTATATGGACCTTCAATGGGGCAAAGTTGCCACTCAGGTTCATCACCTGAGAACAATTTACTTACTGGGAATATTCCTCGCTCATGTACAAGTTGTTGGAGGTGACTTTGCCACTCACTTTCAGCATGCATTACCCAGCCATACTTATCCTGGCGAATAACTCTTAGTTCAGTAGCCATTGCATCACGAACTAATTCAAGTGCAATTCTTCGTTCATTAATCTGCTCCCAGTGTCTAGCATCTAACTTTGAATTGTCCTTCAATTTTCTTCCCGTTTCTTTCTTACGGCGACTATCTATGCCTTTAATCCTCACTCCAGGAAACTTTGTTGACCCTGTAATGTACTGAGCCCACATCAGTGCAGCAGACTGTTCCAGTACTTTATTAACCTCCTGCTCAGAACTATGAAGCCACTCAAAAAAGGCAGATAAGTTTCCAGTCAAAAGCTTGTCAAAACCACCACGTAGAACATCATAACATCCTTGATTTGGTTTAGAGGCAAGCAAGTCTTCAAGTGCAGCTCTGCGATGCACCAGAAGATACTTAAGAATATCAACAGCCATGCTTTGTACATTCCGTCTCTGATCACGCAGAAGAGAGATTAGATTTATGCAAAGACAGGAATTGATATCAGTGTCAATGTTGCTTGGACAGAATATTATCCGCCTATTAGCAACTAGAAGCTGTAACACTGTGGAAATATCAACTCCACTATCTTCTGGTGATGAGTTTATTGGAACTCTTTTCTTGGACTCAATTTGCAAGCCTAAACTTGAGAGTAGTTCATCTTCTCCTATGCTTACCAAGAATAATGGAAGGAAGCAGAACAAAATCATTCGATTTGTATTTTTCAAAATTGCATGTATATAAGCATCAAGTTGCCTGTTTCCTCTTCCAATAGATAAGATCCCCTTTCCAGTTGGAGCTGCTTCTTCAACACGACCATCTTTGTTTGCCAATTGTAACATAGACAACAAGAATTCCAGAGTCTTCAGTACACTAGAAGGTCGAGGGAAAGCACCCATATACACTCTGTCCACTATCATCCAGCATAATGCATCTAGATTCAAAGACCAACGGCTCTTATCCAGCTTTTTCTCATTTTCCTCATCATCACGCAAGAGACGTCTTTCAAGGAAGTTCATCAATCTAATAAGCCACAATCCCTGAAAGGTCAAAATAGATTCAACATCAATATTTAATGGAGCACTCTCCAGTATACCCTCGATGATAGGCACAGCTTTCATTTGCTCAGTCAATAAACCAGATAGAACTTCAGCCATGAAATCTAAAACAGCAGTGGCTCCAGCAGAGCATGGACCACCACCATAGCCTGAATCATCCACTTCAAGAAGTAGCTTGGAGCTAATTGTAAACATTGTGTTGGCAGCATATTGTCCTTGAGAACTGGACTTTGTGTCTGAAAAGGAATCAACTTCACTGAAGGATGCATAAGACACCATAGATGGAGTGGAAGCAATTTGGCCTTTATTATCATTGTTATTAGCAGCACCCAACCAAGATGTCAGTGCAACTACTGGTGATGAATAAGCCGTTAATGGGCTTTTAGCATAAGATCTCTCAGATAAAATAGGAGATTCAACATTGGTAAAAGATGCAGTACTTTGTGAATCTGCTTGTGCAGTAGGATCTAGAGAGCTCTTCATATCACGGAAGTTAAACTCATTGCTGCTGGTAGTGGAGGCAAGGTCAACCACTTCACCATCCAGTGTCGCACTAATTTGTGCATCTTCCTTTGCCTCTTTTTTAAAATCCTTCTGGTCTGAAGAAACAGAGATCTCTCCTTTATCTCCAGTAACCTTGTTTCGCATCTCTCCTTTATCTCCAGTAACCTTGATTCGCATCTCTCCTTTATCTCCAGTAACCTTGTTTGGCACCACTAGCATATCTTCTGAACTGGAGCTCACCTGTCCTGGTGGAAAGCTTCCCAAACTTATAGAGCTTTTGGCTGACTGTTCCTGTTCATGAGGCATGCTAGAGAATGTATTCTGGGAACTACAAGTTTCATCACCATCATCTACCAGTGTCTTTTCTTCGACAGTAACGGAGAGTTGCTTTGCCATTTTCACAGCATGAGAAGCCCTACATATCAGAGAATATTCAGCTCAATTCAGAACAGAAAGCATATAACAAAGATGAGCTTTTTCAACAAGCACACAAAGAAAAGCATTTTACAATATACCTGACACAGGAAAAATATAAGTCAATACAGGTCTCAAGAAATTCAGCACGTCGGCAAACAGCAGAGAATGGAGGACACATTTTTGCTAGATCAACCATGAACCTAAGGACAGAGGTAGCAGCAGCAGGGGCTGAAGCCTCTCCACCCATTAAGCGTGCAGCATAAGTCTTGTGCACCAGTGCTTCGCCTTGAAGCTCCCCTGACCAGTCTGTATATTCATCTGCAAGCTCTGCCACAATGCCAGCACTAATTTGGGAAAGATTGCCAGTTTGATGGGCTAGCATTGCCCGCATACACAACCTATCAAAAGTTGCCTTTGCCATGGCAATCACAGATTCCAACAGCTCTGTAAATTTTAGCTCTCCATAATTTCCATCACTAGGCATAAGGGCATGAAAGTCCAGCATACGAACTTCAGGAAGTCTTGGATATACTGGCTTGTCAAATATCAGACAGAACAGAATATAATATATATCAGGGGAATCATAGAAACTGGGAAGCACCCTAGCCAAACCTTGATACCCACCACTTGAGCGAAATTTAAGTGCAAATGTAGGAGAAGATACAAGACACACACCAAGAAGAGTCATGACCCATCTCATACTTGTAGGATGAACAGCTTCATCAAGAAAGTAAGTTATTAGTTTTGAAGAAACAATTTTATGCCACTGCTCAAGCAACTCCTCTGATTTAATGGTCACCTGTAAATCAATAAGCATCTCAAGCAACATGTTTCTTACAATGACGTGTTTTCCCATTGACTCTCGGTTGATTTGATTGCGTGACAAAAGCTCTGGGGGATCAAATGACATGATCACAAACCTAACCACCTGTTCCAATTCAGATGGAAGAAACCCATCTTCTAAGATCACACCTAGTAATACAACAAACTTCTCTAACACGGGAACTTCAACATCACCTCTTTGCAGAGTCACAAGCAAGTGTTGAACAAGGTTAATTCTGCGGAGAATTGTCAGGTTGTGATTCCTGTACCAATGCATTGAAACCAGATTTTCTAGAAAGCCCAATAAAGCAATTTGAATTGGAATTGGCGCTGTTACCCATACAGTCCAGTCCAACAAGACATGCTCAACCATGTCAGCATTCGAAAGGACGATGCAATTTGAAGTTTCAGCAGGCATGTCAGTATTTTCAAGCTCTGAAATATGACTGAATGAATCTTTTGGGGCAGAAAAATCATCCATGTCTCCATGGGATCCTACTGAAGAAAATTCTTCCCTGAATTTTGAAAAGCTAAGGACCTCAACGTCACCCTCACTAATGGCTGATGTAGGTGGTAGAATCTTCTGAGCAGCCTCCAATTTTTTGGGTTCAGAGAAAGATGCCTCACAAGCAGCAATTTGGAAAAAGATTTCAAGTGACTGCATATCAAACAATGACATTCTTCTGTGCAGGAAAAGAGCAAGCAAGTGGTATCCTCTATATTGTTGCATATCTCTCACATTTTGAGGATTCTGATGAAGTGTACATGCAAGCAACATCAAAGCCATATGCAGCATGTCCCTAGTCTCAGCAGCTTCAACAAGAGCTAGAACAACAGCAATGCCACCAATTGGACGAATTGTCTCTCCAATGACACAATGTTTACAGATATAGACATCGCCAATCAGTCGCCCAAAGCGAGGTATACCTATGAGGGACCCAGAAGAACCAGGAAAAAAAAAATTAATTCAAGAAAGTGTAGTTAGTAAATTTGAGTTTTCAGATACGTCAACATTTTACAGATCATAAACAGGAGAAGATTACTATTTACTCACCCCCAATAGGAGATGCAGCAGCTGACATAGGATCAACTAGATTGAGCACAGACAGAGTTCCAGAAGCACGAAGAAGTTCTGTGCTTGTTCCCTCAAATGAAAATATGAGCTTTTTGCCAGAAAGCTGAAGCGAGAGGTTCCCTAATTTTTCAAAATCCCAAACAATACCACTTCGATCAGCATTAGAACTCCTTTGCTTGCTGGCATTATCAGCCTTCTGAGTTGTGGAAGCCAATGGCATGTCAGTGTCCAAAGAGTCCAAAATGGCCATACTGCCCCCACCACAGGCTTGATTAGGAACAAACTGCAACAAATCAGTGTCCTGGAATAGCCCCCTATATCCTCTCCCAAGGATGTACATAAAACAGATAGAGCCAGGCGAAAGAACTTCTTCAAAAAGATAGCAAGATCTAAGTCTCCACGACAAGTCACTAACCCTTGCACAAGTAACAGGTGTTCCAATGATTACCTGCAACGACCTTCCGGGTGGGGATGGAGAGTATCCTAGTCTCCCTGTGTGTCTTAGCTTCCCATTAAGATATACATAAGCAATGCTAGACTGGAAGAGGCCAGCCAAAGCATTTGGTTTGCTATGAACAACAGCAAGGTGATGCCACCTACCTTCCTCCATTTCTAACCCAGAAAATGACAAGGATGAAGAGTTGCTAGTGGCAAGAGTAAGAACACCATCCTCCTGAAGACAAATTTCTGCATAGAAAGCATTAGAACTTTCTGCATCTCCAACAGAAAATATCCGTAAAACATGTGGTCCATGATGCTGTCCACCAGCTACTGCCTGCTTTTTAGAATATCCAGTTCTGGATGCTTCAGCCTCCTTTGCCTGTGATTTGAAAAACTTCCGAAACTGAAACCAACATATAAAAGAATAGCCAGCAGCAGGTGGCCAAGATCTTTCCCCCAGTGGCACTTGAATTGAAGCATGCCCCATCTTGCTCATGTCCATCTCTATAAATGGTGCCAGTGAAACATCTTCTGAAGCAATATCCTCATTAAGAATCAATTTTTCCATCATATCTACAAGAAAGCGTCCAGAAGTAGCAAGTCTCATTTGAAGAATGTATCTAACAAGAATTCGAAGTTCAGATGTTGATAACCTGTAACAAGAGAGTACACCATTCATCTTACCAGACGTAAGATTAAATTGAAATGTATAATGCAATTAGTGATATCAAAGAGAAGTTCTAGACTAGATAGAGGTAGTTACCTATATGCCCCAAGGACTTCTACAATTTTCAGAGCATGAGATAGCAATGGTGATGAGCCAGATAGGAAGGGATATATCATCTCAAGTAGAAGTTCCACACACCCTGACAACACCGTAGCATCAATTATTAACTATTCTATTAAAAATTATTTTCCATATGAAATAAAAGATAATAATATTCATCAGATTCTTACCTACAGATGTTAGGTTTTCTTGGTTGAAGGAACTTGCACGAGCAAGCTTATCAAGGAGGCTTAATACCTCCAATTGCAACTTGGGAGTAAACCGCAATAGATTACGTAAAAGCACTCTAACAGCACCAGCATTGTACACCCGTTCATTTTCAGGGACAACAGAACCAGAAGATGTAATGAGAAGAAAACAGGCTGACTCATTGTCATTAGTGCGAGACAATGCGGCATCTTCTGACATCAGAAATGGTGGAAGCACCATCTCAAGAGAAAGTTCCAATAGAAGCTGTATAACTTGCCTTTCACAATCGACACAAATTAAACCAGACTCCAAGAGAAGATCATAAAATGTGTGAGAGGATATAATAGCATGCAACTTTGTCCTGTTAACAGCATTGTCACAAACTGCAGCTGTCATTACACGCAATAAATATGTAAACACCTTGATGTAAATGGCTGAAGAAGACTGGTTTGCCAGTTCTCCATCAGTTTGGAAACTATGGAGTGTGGTTAATAGAAGAGAGAACCCAGTTGATTCACCAAAGACCCTCTGAGCTGAATTATTAACCCCTAGAATGCGCCACAAAGCTCCAAAGATGTCACATTTTGCATCATCTTGAATTCTGTATTGAGATCCCAATGCACTTGTAACAATTCCACTTTTTAAAATGTCAACCACTGCCCCCAACTCCTCTGGATGAGACTAAAAGAAAACCAAAAAAAAAAAAAAAACGAAGGAATTATAGCATTTTTGGCACTTAAAAGTATATCCAGAAGAAAGAACGAGCTGCATATAGGAGATAAGTTTTGTATTCCCCATAGTTTACAGGAAAGTGGGAAACTAGCTGTAATTACTAAAAGAAACCCAGGCCAAGTATGCTCTCAGTTATAAAAGTTAAATGAAACAATGACCTATGGCCCAAGCATAAGGAGCTCAATTTCCATTAAGAAAGATCTCAGGTTCAAGCCTTGTAAATATCCAACAGGCATTTAGAAAGCTGCCGTCCCATACGGGATCTGAAAATAGTTGGGCTAGGAATTAGTTGGAGCCCATTGTGACTACCAAAAATACCAGGGACTCTCTCTTACTATAGTATAATAAGAAAAAAATTAAAAAAAAAATTAAAAAAAAAATAAAGTTGCATGATGCCATGAGAGACTACAGACAAGAAGGAGATGGTGGCATGTCTAACAGGAAAAACTAATGTTACAAATTTCACAAAGAGCTTTCAACAACCTCCAATTGTACAAGCACAAGTAATTTCGTATCGGTTTTGAAATATATATATATATATATATATATATATATATGTAGGTGACTGGCAAACAAGGAAATGCATTATGCTGCATTGAAATCAATTAGTAGGGTAATATATGCAGTAATGCATTTTCTCTGTAAAACACAAGCAGCACTCATACTAAGTCAGCACAAGAGTACAAGATCATTGCATAAATATTAGCCAAACACCAAAAAAATAGATCCATTAGTTAAACATGGTGGACTATGCGTTCAAATCAGCCCAGAGAATTACATATTTATTTGCCTCAATATTAGCTTAATTATTTCACATGATACACTCTTCATCACAAAAGGAAAGCACGCTTAACTATAATCAATATTATTAAGACTTCACAATCTTGTGAGTCTAAGGCAAGTATAATTACTATCCCAAAGGTAAAACAGTGACCATCGAGTTGAAATGCAACACTCAAAGCACAGTAATACAAATCAATACATTTGAGCAAAGATAGAGCAAATAAAATGTCAAAAGCCTAGCTTAGTGGAAGCAAACCTGCGTAGCATCTTCAATAATTAAGCATGACAATGCTCGAAGGGCACCTGGACGATGAATTTCAGATACCAAGAAAGGAAGTACAGTAGTCACACCATTAGATGATCGGAACATTGCTTGATTTGGTTCTGCTTTCTTTAGTAAGGAGACCATACAGTCCCATGCAATTGCTATTGTGCCTTCTACTTCAAAAATAGGTAATTTTCCTGAACCAGGTTCCAATAATTTTGATGAAGAAAGGATTGCATCCTTGCTGCTTAGGTGTTTCTTGAAGCTGCTTGGACTTGATTTTCTTTCCAACTGATTAGGTTCACCATCATGCTGCTGTGGACTAGAAAGCAACTGGTGCTGCTTGAGATCATCTAAAAGAACCTCCAGTACACCAACTTCTCTCAGTACTTTCTTGTACTGTTGATCAAAAGACAGAAGTTTTACGAAGAAGGATAAAATAGTATGTTTCAATTCAGATGTTATTGGTTGTTGCAGCAGACAACAAAGTGCAAGCAATTCTTGTTCAGGTACACAATTCACCACTGTCACTGCATATTCAAGAATTTTCAAAATTATCTCTTGCAAAGTTGAAGGAAATCCATCCATATTAAGGATAAATAGGGGTACAGTCCGCAACTGCTGACACAACTTGTAATTCTCAATATGACTCGAAAATATTTTAAACATCCTGTTCAGTACTTCAACTTGCAGTTCTCTACTATCAGCTTTCAGAAAAATGTCCTGCAACATTTGGACAGCTTCAAGGTCTTTAACTTTGTCATTATCCTTCTCCCATATTTCATCACCTATTCGTTCAGATGATGAAGTTAGACTTCTGCCAGACCCACTGGGCTTAGCATGAGCACTTTTTGATGTTTTCAAAGTCGGGCCAGTTTGAGCAAGACAAACAAGAGCATCAAGCAACCTAGAGAGTGTAGGGGAGAGATTTTTTTCTGAACTTTCTGCAGCCTTTTTTATTGAATCATTGCTCTCAGCACTATTAGCCCCATGGTGATCATCAGAAGCAGGTTCTTGACATGGAAGAGACTCTGAATAGAAAGTCTGCCCACTTTGATCCTTAGAGAGTACTAAAGCAAACTGAACCAGGAATTGATAACCATGAGCGTTGTGAATATCCTCCCTAAGCTTGACACCACCAGCCTCTACAAGTCAAAATTATTTGGAAATCAGCACCAACCCAATGCAGTGGATAATGAATCACTAGGTATGTTACATTAACAATATGTTTATATTAACATAATATAGAGACTAAAACTATTCAATAAGAGAGAAAAGCCCCCAACTTTAAGTTTTAATCCAAGTGAATGGAAGAAAAGAACCATTTTACTTATTTAAAAAAAAAATATATATATATATATATATATTAATAAATAAATTATAAATTTAAAAAAAAAAAAAAAAAAAAGTGGAAAGAAGGAGAAAAGAGAGATAAACAACCATTTTACCTGGTCTATATGACAATTCAACACATTCTAGAAGCAAGTCCACTATGCCCATTGTGTATGCTGAATCCCCACAATCAGGATTAAAATCCTTCACAGCCATTAGAAGCACCTTTATCTGTTACATATAAAGTCTAATCATCAGCAAAGCAGAATGGATATTTGATATGTGAAAGTTATTCTGCCATTAGAATCAAGGAGAATAATAGTGCTGAAGACCATGAGTATTGTCATGGAATTAAAATATCAATCTAAAGAGAACAAGGAAACGTCAAAAGCTTGGATATAATCAACTGTTTCAAAAGCCATTGAAGATTTTCATGCAACTTCACTAGAAAATGAGTCATGGACCAAAATAGGGAGAAAATGGGCAGTTGTACTTCAACCCCCAACTGTTTTGTTAAATATCGATGCACAGCAATTCAACCCATAAACAACAGCTTTCATGATGTGAACAAACTTTTGCAGCCTGAATTTTCTGAGAGACTAAGGGATTGATTTCTTGGAAACAGTCCAAAGCAAGAATAGGATAAGGGACTCGTAATTAATTGATTCGATAATTGGTATGAGAAGAAAGGAGGGGTTAGGATCATTAGAGTTCACAAAGATCAAGTTTACGGTGCTGTGTATTCTATCTTAACATTCCGTCTTCCTCTCCTTATTTCCTTTTCTATTCAAACATGTATGGCTGTTGAAAAGGAATTGTTCTTCCATTCCTTTTGTTTTTTTTCCTACTCATTACTTCTTTTCCTTTTTCTTCTTGATAATTAACAACTGAAATTTCTCCCTACCTGACAGCAAGCTAACAATGAAAACATCTTTCACTTGGGCATTCAGATTCCCAAATTCTAACAAAAGCATGAGAGTTTAAGTCAACTACTAATAGTGCTATGAATTAATGTAATATTGAAAATATAAACAAGGTTATTTCTCAGTGTGAATTAGTTACAGTAAGGGTGCAAGTTATACTTCATACTTGTATCTTGTAAACTTGACATCTCCTACACAATCAATACTGAAAGTCTAAGCAAAGGCTATTTCTCAGTATGAATTAATTACAGTAAGGGTGCAAGTTATACTTGTACCACGTAAACTTGACATTTCCTACACAATCAATACTGAAAAACTAAGCAAGGTTATTCCTCATATGAATAAATTACAGTAAGGGTGCAAGTTATACATGTATCTTGTAAACTTAACATCTCCTGCGCAATTTCAGTGGGGTAAAAGATGAAGAGAAGGGAACAGAGGATGGAAGTTAGACAATTCAAGACAAACTAGGATACATCAGTAACGGCATACCAAATGATACTTGCGGATGTACTTGGCAGTGCTGCCATTGTCATTGGCCAAGAGAAGACCAAGTATCTGGATCAAGAATCAAATATAAGAACAATATTATCTAGTCAAATATGAAGTTTAATTCAGCAAACCAAATAAAGCTAAACATTGTATATATAAATAGCTAAAAGTAAGCCAAATACCTGCATCGCATGTCTGTGGAGCTGAATAGTGTGTAATCGCAAAAGGCCTTCCTTATATTGAGAAAAGGCAATTAAAGAGCCCATAGCAACCATTTGAAAGAGTAACTGAAGAGAGTTGTCCTCTATCAAACTTTGTGCAGCTGAAGGATGGCTGGACAGTGCCTTCATGATATGTACAACACTACCCTCTACCTAAGATATGCAAAACATTTAACATGAACAAAAGTTATTTTTAATTCAGATTCAAGAAACCCTCTACATTTTATGGAAATGATTAGGATCAGTTTAGTAACTGGAGAATTTCCAGTTTATCTCACCTATCTATCTACCCCTACATTCACCTACCTGCCCAACTGCTACCACCTACCCACCCCCCAATCTTCCAGACTTCCACTGATCAGTTGTATGTTGAGCTGAGCTCAAACTTGTCCCCGTCACTAGTGGACTAAAATGTCAACCTTTCCACTAAAAATAAGCAAGACTAATGAACTGTTTCTTAGCTCATTATAATTCTAACTGCAGTCAAATAAAGTTGACTTTATTGTTGTGTTAAATAAAGTCCCATGTGCTAGAGCCATATTTCAGTATTAACCCCAGCAAGCCCAATTCTATTGATTGTTAAGATCCACCAATAAGCATTGTGCAATATATGTATAAACCACAAGTAAGAACTGCCCACAATAATGTGCACTCAACACTCAAAAGGAATAAAGGATACTACAAATTAACCTCAATGATACATGTAGTAAAGAGGAGAGAACAAGCATGCAAAGAAGCTACCTCAAGCCGACGACGTGATGCAGCATCATCATCATGGTTGTTCTCTGCTAGCCCTTGTTCTGTATTATTGTCCACAGATTGCCTTAGGAGACCCTCATTGGGACCAAGAAGAGAATTGAGAATATGAATGAGACAGCACAAAATCCCGGAGTCAAGAAGAGATTGTTTATCAATAGGCTGTAGAAAATTCATCACGCATTAAATTTGGAAAAGAAATGCATAACATTTACCAGTGTTTAGTCTGCTTTGAAAAATAACATAAATAGTCAATTCATAACAAAACCTAGATGTGGTAGATCATAAATCTGATTGTGTGCTTGTTCATTGAATATGTGCAAGCAAAGCTTCTCAAAATATATAATATTATTCATATATTATAGAAATAGGAAGATATAACTGCTTTTAACTGATAGATATAGAAAAAGCGCAAGTATATACCCCAGAGACAAGGACCTCCACTGCATATAATAAATTTGCACCAGGGTTGATCCCATCCTGTAGTTTAATGAATATAACCAAAATTAGGCCACATTAACTCTAAAGAATATTCACATATGACAGTTCACAGCAAAAGGAAACAAGAACTTTCAACACATAAATATCAAAAACCTTTGTGATTTCGGAGAAAAAACCTAAGACTCTCTCAACTTCCAAAGATCTTGCTTTGCTGCTAAGTTTCAACTTCTCAATATCTGTTACAAATGCTCTTCCAACAACAAAAGAAAATATGTGTGTTTCAACTAACCTGTAAACAAGAAGTGTTCAATGTTGGCCAACCAATCTTCACCACAAGATTAATTTTTTTAAAAAAATGAAAGAAAATAACATTCAAAATTTCAGAGCAACATAATAGCTTATTAGCATAAAATCTCAAAATTAACCTGTACAAGCAAAAAGGAAGAATCCAAATATATTTTAGAGCAACAACCATCAAAAATATACCAAGACCTCAATCCCAAACTAGTTTCTCAGCTGGTTAGGAAGACAATTACTCTTAACATAAGATAGCAGAAATTTTGACACACTACAAGAAAATAATCTTAAAAAGACAGGAGAAAATGAAGAAAAAGATGTACTCCCTTACATGGTAACTATTTGAGCTACATTTGCATGTTGCTTTACTAGTCTACAGAAAATTTCGACAGTCATATTCAGGGCTTTTTCCTTTTCCTGCAAGAGGAATGAAAAATAGATGAATGGTAACTTCTTCCAGTATATAAATTAAGCAAGTTAAACTTTTGCATTATACAAACTTAGAGAAACCTTTTCCAAACTTGAAGACCGGAACTCTTCCCAATATCTCTTGAAGTCCAATTCCAATTCATGTTTGTCTCTGCTTTCAAGAGTAGGGAGGACAAAAAGAAAAGTATAAACACAACATACAGAGGTGCATGATAGAACAGTTGCAGTAGAGATCTTAATTCATAATTCACCAAGGTAGCAGAAGAAGTAAATTCCATTAAAAGAAGTACGAATTAAAGAATTAGCTCAAGAGCAGTATCAGCACTCAGAATTTAATGTAAAAGGTTGAACTGCTAAATTGACATGTTCTATCACATTGTATATATAACTATAACTATACAGAAACCTTAGTTGTTCATTAGCACAATCTCCAAGCAATAACTTATTTCTCTTTTCATGGTCTAATGCAGTCTGAGCTGAGAGATCTATAGTTCAGCTGCTGCAACTGGCCATGGCTAAATTTCTAAAACTTAGCTAAGCTTGCATTCAGGTGAATAAACATTAAACCTTAAAGCAGCTTATGTTATGCTTTTACTTAAACATTGAGACAATCAATATCAGGAAAATTAGTAGCAAATAAGTAAAAGCATAAGCTGAATACAGAAACAGATAACGCAGCATTGGCAGAGAGAGGCAGTGTACCTCGAAGGAGATAAGCTGAAGTCGAGATTGTGGTTGGTAGGCAAGGCATAGTTATCGGTAAATGACGAGGAAGCAGAAGCCGAAGGTGAGGAGACAGCGGAAGGAGGCTGAGCGAGGCCGACCTTTTCCTTAAAGTCTTTAAGCAATGTTGCCCATTTCATCGTTCTCCCGGCCGATTTCCCAAACATTCAACGCCGTCTCTCATCCGACGAACAACCCGACCGCCGATTAGTTCAATCCCAGGCAGATCCGATCCCTTCTAGGCAGAGCTCTAGAAGGATCTCTCAGCTCAATACATAAAAAAACCAGACGATTATCTGTCTCTGTCTACCTATCTAACAACAATATAATTCACATAAAATGTGAAGAAAAGCAAAAATAAATAAATTGATTCAAAGCAGCAAGATCTGGATATTTTGATCAGTTTTTTAATCCGATTTTTCCTCTCATTCGGATGATCTAGCTTCGATTATTTTTTTTGCTCTTTTTTTTTTTGAGAATTTCGAGGAGCGAGCGACCGAGCTAGCCCTAGAAGACGGGAGAAAATGCGACGACGAACTTGGCGACGATTTTTCGTTTCGCTTTCGAGTGATGGATGTGTTTTTTGGACGGCCAGTCCGCGCCTTGTTTCTCGCTCTAAAAGTCTGCACCTCTGCTCTCTCTCTCTTCGGTCTTTTCTCTCTCTAGGAAATGGATTAATCTGTAATAATTTTTCTTAATCCTTTTTTAGTTTATAAACCACTGGATACTCATAGTTTAAATCTCTCCGGCACCACGTCAGCGTGGGCTCCACCACCTACCAGGTCTCCACGTGGACCGACGTGACACCCTCTACGGCTCTACCTGCGCACCCCGACCGGCAAGCAACCATTTCTCGGATTCTATTTTTATTTTTTTTTTGATGTTTTTTAAATTAGTATTATGTATGTCGATTTGGGGCAAATGACTGAAATGGACAGATTTTATAATGAGTTGATAAAAATGGACAAGTTTTAAAATATAGAAAAAAAAAATCCTTGGGGACTTGTATTTATGGTAAAAAAATGTAAGTCTTAATTGAGTTTTTCAAAATTTTGAAATGATTTTTCACCATAAATATCACAAATATAAGTCATATATGCATTTATATTAGTATATATATAGATACAACAAACACAACGTTTGTAGCAATATGGATGAGGAACACAAGTCCGACTTTCTTGTCTCACTCAATCACCGAAAGTTGGTATTAAAAACCATAAATGTGAGGTATGAGAACATGTTTGGTGACGCAAAGCAAGAAATTGATCTTTTTACTAACTCTATCGAGCACTAAGTAAGATTATGAGATGTTGAAGGAGGAAAATGGGCATGATTTGATGAATTGTGTTGTGAAGGCCGATGAAGCAAATTCAACAATGGAGAAAAGAAATCAATAGGTTGGTAAATTTGTTAAAAGAGGCACAAGAAGATGCTTCCAATGCAAGGGAAGACGAAGCTCGTTTGAAAAATTCTTTGAAAGAAACAAAGTATGACGTCCTGTCGTCATTTATCTATAGGAGGTTCTATGCGAAACAAAGACTGAGAATATGAGACTGAAAGAATCTCTAATGAACACAGAAAACAGAGTGGAAAAATATTATTCACGAAATGAGTTTTTAGTACCGAACTACGCCGGAAACATATTTCCCACAATTGGGTGAGACACGCAAGTCCGACTTTAATTTGTGTTCCTCGTCTATATTACTATGAACGGCATACGCAAGTTGCACTTGCGTTTGTGATATTTATGGCATAATAATAATAATAATAATAATAATAATAATTTTGTTTGACAAACTCAATTGGGACTTGCGTTTTTTTTACCAGAGACACAAGTCCTAAACGAGTTTCTCCTTTTTTGTCCATGTTTTAAAAGTTGTCTATTTTTGTCCACTCCTCACAAAATCTGTCCATTCTATTCATCTGCCTCTTGGATCCTAATATCACAATAATTGATTTCAAGAAATATTTATACAATTTACACAAATACATGAGAATATCTCGCATAAAATATATCTTAAATATATAATTTTGTAAGTAGTGATAGATTATATGGACGTTCAATTGACTCAATAATAAAAACAGTAAATTGTTTGATTGACTGATTGAGCCAGCTGATTGGTGGATAAAATAAACCGATAAGAAAGCTTACCTCTGAAGGGCTACTAGGATAATTAGGAGTTGCAAGTTGCAAACGTCGTTTGATAGGACAGCCAAAAAGACCGACCAAGTGAATACCTCATTCCTCCAACTCGAACTCATCAAATGGACCCACTTGTCGAGGGTTATTATGACTTAGTCTAACTCATTGTAATATAAATAATTTAGTCATCAATTCTATTAAGGGGATCATATCATACTCACTTCTACTTTTTGTAATAATCAGTGGGAGTACTCTGATTTATTATGGACCGATCAACTAGAAATTGCATATCAATTGTCAATAATAAATGTAATGACATTTTGTTTACTAAAAAAATGTCAATTGTTCTTTGAAAAGCATTTAGAATATATATATATATATATATATATATATATATATATATATATATATATATATATATAAAATACTTGTTAAATTATTTTAAAAATATTTAATTTTTACTATACACTATTATTTGCGTAAAATCAATAAATTATTTTAAAAATGCCACATACAAATTTTTGTTTGAGTACTACTCACTCTGTTACAATGTAATATTTGCCTCTGAGGCTCGAACTCACTTCCATCATCCATATGTGAGTGTAAATCGGAACATCGAGTGTCACTAGACGACAAGATCTTTAGCTTATTTTTTTTAGATACAATAAATTATTTCAAAATATGTTATAAAAGAGTTTCACATTTATGTCGCTTGATTATAAGGTTTTGGTAAGTGTTTGTCATTCTCTTTATTTGGTAAGCATGGATTAGGAAGCAGGACAGTTGAGTAAGAGGAGTTGATATTGTCCTTTTTTTTACTTACTTTTTCTATTTATATACCAACCAAGGATTGTTTATTTTATAAAAAATTTTACACTTTTTTTTGTCTAAAATTTAATTTGTTGTTTGATTCACTGTATATAAATACACATTTTAAAATGGGGAACATTTATATGTTTATACTCTTTGTTGTACATAGATCGGATATAGACCTTGCGTAGGATGAAATTAAAAGTACAATTTGTGGTTTAAAAAAAAGTAATATTATGTATACTTTAACATTTTATTTTATTTTTATTACTTACATATTTTTTTAAAAAAATGTGTATTACTTATGTGACATCCTATTGTTAATTTAAGTGAGTCCAAACTTTTATTCATTTAGTGTTTTTCTATCCAAAAAAAACACATCTATATATTTAAATACATTTATTATTATTTTATTTTAAGAAAATGATAATGATTCGAAGGATACTACTATACAAATAAATGTAAATAGTCATGTTAGTTTGGCTTCAAAAATGCATCTCGTTTATAACACTACTAAATTGACTATTTGTATATTTGATTACTGAGTTTTTATTTTTTTAAAAGTGACTCGTATGAAACTCGACAATTTATTATTAGTGAATATATATAAAGATTAGTTTTGACCAAAGAGAACCTCGACAATCACAATTAACTCATCACCATCAAAACTAGTCTAGTGCATGCAAGTCTTACTAATTGCCATCCATCACAATTACCAATCAGGAGGGGATCAGATTACATTAACTCATCGATCTAATAGAAGAAAGCTCATAGTAGGGTATTAGTAGCTTTGTGTGTTTTTTTTTTTTTTTTTGGTACAATTAGTAGCTCTATTTGAATTTACAATGATGTGGTTCAAAATAATAACTTAGGGTTTCACCAACTTCCGCGTGTAGACTTCAATGAGATTCAAAATAAGACCACGAACGAACACATATATAATTTTTACACAACTTCGCTTCACCTATGCCCTCATAGCAACCCAGCAAAATAAGTATGAACCAAAAATTAAGTTAGACTACGTTTAAAAACATAAAAAACAACTTTTGAAAGTCATTTTTTAATAGTGTTTAGCTATCAAATAAAAATAAAATCAACCCAAAACACACATTCTAATTAAAGGGGAGAAATCATATGTTTTAGCAAAAAAAAAAAAAAAAAGTCTTACAAAATTTGTACCTAGAAAATATTTTTGCATGTTTCTCAATAGTTTTCTAACAAAATTCATTCACACTACTCAAACTCTAAACATTTAGTCAAATTGTAAGAGATATGTGTCATCTCATCTACAACTATCAAAATTAATTCTCAAGACTCAAACTTTAGACATTTAATTAAACTGGAAGAGATATGTGTTATCTCATCTGATCTATCCATCGGTCACATACTAGATCAAAGCATGCATTATTTTTTAAATGTGAAACCACCAAATGAAAAAGTCATAATCAAGGAGGGGCAGATAAACCGATTGCATGAGGTAGAAGCTGACTTGGTATCTAATCCAAGTTTCCAAATCAGTGAGGGGAAGCAAATTAAGAGGATATATATGGGTGGAAATCGATTAGGTCAATTTCCAACACCTAGCTCATTTCTTTATGTTGAAGTGATAGATCAGATGTGGAGTTTGGTGAATGTTGAATTGGTAGAATATTGAAAGTCAAGATCAATTTGCCATTTTACACGGTTGCCAATTCCACTAGGCAAACATTCTTTCCCTTTACAAACGTTTGTGACGATGCTTATGGAAAGCGTTGCCATTCTACGTTGCTGCCTTTGTTGTTTATGGATGGCCAACTCCTTATTGTATCGGATCAACATGTTTATCACTTAGTTGTATTATTATACAAAATTTAATTAATAAGAATTGTTATTTAAGCATGACATTGCAAAATGGTGACGGAAAGAATATAGTGTTTTAAAATAATGTGTTTCAATTTCGTATGTGTATTTGTATATATAGAGTAATATTGCTTACATTTTTAATGAATGATATTGTAAATTATACTAGGGCTATGTTTGGCAAACCTAGCTGAAAAGTAGCTGAAAACTGAAAAGCTATAAGCTCGAAGCTGAAATCTGAAGAGCTGTTAAGCTAGATGTTATAATTACAAGTGTTTGGTAAAATTAGCTTTTTGATAAGCTGATAAATGTAAAAAAACTAAAAATGACATCTTCGTACAATTTAAATAGGTTTGTTTATATATTAAAATACAAAATAATGAAATCAATATATTTTAATAAAATATAAAGTAATAACATATATTTGAAATCATATAAAGTAAAACAAAATGTTTATAATTCATAAAATTAGTTCATACAAAAATCAATGTTCAAACACAAATGTTAAATTGAAATTACAACCAAACATATTGAAGAGAAAAAGTCAAAAAAGTTTTAATTGGAAAGGGTAAATGATGTTATTTCTTTAAAATAATAAGGTTAAAGATGGAAAAAAAGGTAGGAAGCTATTAGCTTATTTTGAAACGCTACCTTAGATAGCATTCAAAAATAATCTCTTATTTTAAGCTACTAGCTTATTTTAGGAACATTACCAAACAGAGCTTATAGCTTATTAGTAGCTTAAAATAAGCTATAAGCTCTTAAATAAGCTTTGCCAAACAGAGCCTAGGAGTAGATGTTATATTTGCATTACGAAAAAAGATAGAGATGATATGCATATAGATAGTAATAGGTATGCCTTTATTGTGGATATTGATGTAATATATACGGGCAATACAACTACGAGATACGGTGCTAAGGTCGTTTCCGATTACGGTCTCTATACCTAGTATGGTTGTTGATTTAAGTTAGGGAGCTCGAGACACGTGACAATGGGTCGTAGGTTCCTGAGCATATCCTTAGCCCCCCCCCCCCCATCAGTAATAAATGCGGTATTTATAGGGAAGAGGAGGGAGCAGGTTCTGGTCCTGCTACATGTATGACACATGGAACCCATGCATGGGTTCAGGCTAGGAAGTGACGATTACTAGAGTATCTACATACGCTGCCCTCTAGCAAATTGGAAGCTCGGTAGGAGATATGGTCGGGAGGGCGATCGTGAGGGATCAGCAAAGGTTGGTCCGAGCTCCTCACACGTAGTGGGCCTGTTTCCGACCATCATTCACGCATAGGTATTGGGGAATAATCTCCATTAGATATAGTAGATGAGGGTCGAGACAGCGGTAGACACGAAGTGGTTGAATAGCTCTTATTCAATTACAATAATAAACCTAATACTATACAAATTATTTTTTATTTTTTTATCAAACAAATAGGTAGACCGCAAATTAAAGAACAACTCACTAAGTGTTATCCCTCACCATGCGAGCACTTGTGGCTCGCATCTTATTGTTGAGGACAATCTCCTCAACACTGGGGGAAGGATCTCAAACTCCTCCCAAGCTCTTCTCTGGTGGCCGGATTCCAAAGGTTACCAATCTATCAGCAGCGTGATAGGTTTAGGTCAACTATTTATCCTGATTTCTTCAATGCAGTGGACTTGATTAATAAATGTATCAACCATGCTTTATAATTTTATATTAATTAAAAAATTTCATACAATATGACTTATTTTGACTGATTAAATATGAAATGAATATAACAAATAGTTAATGAAATCTATAATTAATGTCACATGAAATCATGTACATAAATCCAAAATGTCAATGTGAAGTTAGTGAACAAAAGAACAAGACAGTGTAAAGGGGAAGTCAAAGCGGATCTCAAGGCAAATCAGGGCGGTCACGGGAAGCGCGTGGCATAGTCTATGGAAGACGGTGACAGCGCGTGCGAGATTGGGCGTGGGATTAGGGACCTGTGAATAGAAGTGGCAAGGCCGTAGAGATATTTGGTGCGGGCCCCATGTTCACTAAAACGGAAAGGGGCCCACGCGCTTTGAATCTTTGGGGCTAAACATGATGGAACTGCGCAGATTACGGATGCACTATCTCACTTCTCATTTCTCTTCAGTTGATACAATGATACCCCATGCCTCTTTTTCTTTGTTTTTATTTATTTATTTTTAATTGACAAAACATTTTAAAAATTAGAAATTCAAATTCAAATTTTCAAATGTGAGGTACAGTAAAAATAATGAAACTAACTTCAATTATGGAGCATTGCATAATGCTGTATAAACAAATTGAAAAATGCACAACATATACTACATATACAAATTCTCAACCTACTGAAGCAAGCTGAGGCTCAAACTCACTCTCATCATCGATGTGAGAGTGTAAACCAAGACACCGGGTGCCACTAGACCACAAGGTCTTTAGCCGGTACCGCTTTTGATTGTTATATAATTATATTGCAGGTTTGTCCCAGTTTCTTTGTATTGATTTTGGTGGATTAATAAAATGGTTGGGTTTCCATTAAAAAAATGTCACATGGCAAAAAAATCACATTAAAACCCACCACCATTAAGGTTGCTCTTAACCTCCATTAAAATTCTAATAGTAGGTTAAAAAAAAGTGCAATTGACTCATTTAAGAGGTTAACACTAAGCAAATGCTAACAATGTAAATTAGTACTGAGTTGGACTCCAAATATATTTTTGTTGGTTTGTTTGTTTTTTGTTTTTTTATTTTAAGAATTGACACTAATTTGACATTTGATATAGTGTTAATTTATAGTATGAGATTTAGTACGGAGGTAATATTTTTACATAATACAACACAATATTTTTACATAAAATTTTGAAAATTAAATATTATGTGTCTTTTTTAATTAAATCAAGTCCAACATCACTATATTGTTTTTTTTTTTTTTTGAAGAACATCACTATATTGTTGTGTTGTATATTTACATGATATCTACTATACTAATAAGAGCCAAAGAGATTTAGGGCTAAAATGGGTAGAAAAAATGGCGGTCAAATTATTTAATCAAATGGATGGTTCAGATTGTTTAAACTTATATTTTTTCTTGAGATTTCTTAATTTATCCTTAATTATATGATTATCCGCTAAGTTTTCCGTTAAATATTATCTTCTCCGTTAATATTCCGTTAACTTTTAACTTACCCATTAATTTCTATAAGAAATGTCTTAGGTTCGAACCCCATCTTAATCAAATTTGACATAATTAAGTTCCTCACTCTATTTTACTCTTATTAAATTAAATAAATTAGTAGCTACAACAAAAAATGATACATATGTATTCTTTAATTTAGAATTATGTGTCTACAATACATTTATTTGAAAAAATTATTCATTATCAAAAAATTAAATTAAATAAAAGAAATAATTTCATTAGTTATATTGTCTTTATTTTCTCTCATGCAAAGATTATTTACATTCAAATTTATCAATTGATATTCATTACATTATCAATTATCTTATTTTTACAATATCTTGTAATTAAATATCAAAGTTATAATACAAAATAATGTTATATATTTATTTACCAAGTATTTTATTAATACCATGAAAAAAAATTAAAAAAAAAATAATTTGAAGCTAATTATATTAACTACTTGGAGATTGGTTGACAAAGAGAATACACAAATAACCCAACAAATTAAAGCGGAATCACTCTATTTTACTCTTATTAAATTAAATAAATTAGTAGTTACAACAAAAAATGATATACATGTGAATTTTTTTAATTTAGAATTATGTGTTTACAATGTCTTTATTTAAAAAAAATATTCATTATCAATAAATTAAATAAGAAAAATAATTTCATTAGTTATATTGTCTTTATTTTCTCTAATTCAAAGATTATGTACATTCAAATTCATCAATTGGTATTCATTACATTGTTCATTATGTTCTTTTTACACTCGATTTTACAAAGTTGCAAACATTTATTTTAGTGACAATTATAATGAATTTTCTATATTATATTAGATTCATATACTTTGAGTTACATATTTAAATAAAAAAATTCAACATTCAATTACCTATATATAAACTTCTCCTATATAATCTTGCATTGATATAATTTCAAATATTATTTAAATATAAACATTGGGCATTAACCCATTCGCGCAATGCGCGTGCAAAACTAGTACTTTTATAAAAATGAAATTTTGATAAAAATTTGTGGTGGAGGAGTTGGTGTACTTTTTGGCAGAGATAAAGTTGGAGGTTTTTAATAATTGATGGGAAATTGTTTTGTGCAGTAACTGTCCAGTGGTTGAAGTCTTGAAGACATGATAGATGAAGAGAATGACTTCTCCTTCCTGGTGAAGTTATCCGACAACTCCCAATCGAGTTAGTCAAATAATTCGTTTTATAATCACAAAATTTTAAGTTTGTAATCTCTGTGTAGGAATTTTTTACTGTCCTTCTTAGTTTGAGTTGATTAGCTATAGATAACTTGAATTGATTTATCTTTGTGTGGTTATTTATTGGCTAAAGTCATAGTTTCACCTAAAACAGATTTTCGAGTAGTTGCTGAGACTCTTCCGTAAATCAAAGTTATTTATGAACATATTAATGTGTGGATGTCAATTTAACAAGGAATGATGGTTGTGATTGAACCCAAGCTTTAGCAAAATTTTATCAATTGATGATGGGAATAATTGCTAATGGCTGTAATGAATGTTGGGCAGTGGCTTAATTTTGATGGGTCTTATGTTACTTGTTCTTGGGCCAGCTAGGTTTGGGTGTATTCCAATTTCCAACATATAATAGTCATTATTTAAATGTCGTGTTTTGAATGATTGACTAAATGTTCAATGAGACAAGAGACAAGAGACAAGTTAAACTATCACTATAACTCATAAAAGACACCAATAAAGGCAAATTGTACCATGGACCATGTCTATTTTACACTGTGTATCCTGATCCAAAAATAATCATAAGATTTTGTACATGCAATTAATCATTTTTATACATGTAAACAAATTAAAAACACATATTAGCTCTGGTTTATGGTATAACAATTGATCAGCAAAGGAATAACTCTAATTGTTATACCATGGACTAGAGTTCATATTGTTTTGTGAACTCTGATACAAAAATTTTATACCTTCAGTTAACAAATTTTTTTGTACATATAAACAAATAACTTAATAATTGTTGCACATAATATAATAACTATAAGTACAGAAACCATCAACTGCAAACACAAAATGTGACAACTACATATATTGAATTTTAAGGTTATTTTTTTATCAGAGTCTACAATGTAAAGTAAACCATAATTTGCTAGAATAACTCTAATTAAGTTTTTTTTTTTTTTTTTTTTTTTTTTTGCCAAGGACCTTGTAGTCCAGTGGCATCAAACTCTTCCTTTTATATGGGAGGTTGAGAAAGTAGTTATGAACAGATACTGCATTGTAAACTTTAATAGGTTGAGAAAGTAGTTATGAACAGATACTACATTGTAATAGAGTCAGTAGTATTCAAATTTTTATTTTTTTTGAAAATAATAACTCTAATTAAGTTAGTTAAATTGTTGATTAACAATTACAGCCTACAAAGTTACAAGTTTAAATTCTAACACGAGTGACGACCTTTTTGAAGGAAATTTATTTAATGCACACTCTTAGATAGTGACTGATTATACCAACATATCATGAATAGAAGATGAAGCAGAGATACACCTTTGAGTGAACTGGTTTTTCTCATTAAATTAGAGCTTATATTAACAAAAAAATGGAAGCATATTACAGTACAAAATTTTGTCACTAAGATAGACAATGCTGGAGAGAATTCAAAAAACTGAATTTTCTCCCTCTTAACATTTTTGTTTTGGGTCCCCAAACTTCAGGGATGATGACTTTCCTAGTTTCCTTCTTCAAGGCTCTTGAGTGTGCACCCTGCTATGCAGTTCCAGCATCTCTTGATGATTCGGATCGACCGAGAGAGCGGCCCGACAGTCGCGCAGCGCGCCCATAACGTCGCCAATGTGCTCGTGAAATGCAGCGCGAAGGTGTAGGAGGTGAAGGTCGGCTTTGAATGCAATCGCCTTCGTTAGTTCTGCAATGGCTTCCTTCTCCTTTCGGTTGTCCATCAAGACTGCGAATAGCAGTCAGATTAGTACAGGCGGGGTGGGAGTTTGGCTGCTCCCGAGCATAATATATGCAAATAATAAATGTGTATCTAATCTCGCTATCATCTTAGTCTTTTTTTTGGGTGACGAGGGAAACCCAGGCCAATTCCCGATAGTGTTCACTATGTAAACCCTGAACCAACCTAAGGTGTCCAAAACTAACCGGTTCAAACCAAGAAAGGCAATAGATCGCTCCCACAAAGAGTCGAACTTGAAACTTTATGGTTACCAAATCAACAACCTGACCAACTTGGCCGGGATTGTCCCCAGCTTAGTCTTTTAGTTCAGAGGGAACCAGCCTAAGGTGTCCATAACTAACCGGTTCAAACCAAGAAGGCCAATAGATCGCTCCAACTGAGAGTCGAACTTGAAACTTTGTGGTTACCAAATCAACAGTCTGACCAACTTAGTCAGGGTTGTCCCCAGATTAGTCTTTTAGTTCAGAGGGAACACGTTCTTCAATTCAATTGGTGAATGGGAAATGGAACATAGGAAGGGAATACAATTCTTACCTGCAGCTCTGTATCTGTATGGGTAAACCCGCAAAGGATCTAACCGAGTGACCATCTCGAGATCTGCCTTCGTGAGGTCCCTATCGCAGTACTCAGATCTCTTCTCGTAGGCAGACGCATTGTTCTTGGCCTTCTCAATCAGTTTGGTCATCTCGTTGTAGGCAGCCATCTTCTCATTTCTCAGGAAGTGTACACGGGCGAGGCCTTGGTGAGCTCGGGTATGTCGAATTTTGAGGGCATTGATGTAGCAATCAGCTGCAGCGTCTAGATTTTCACAGTCAACATAGACACTACCAAGATTGTTTAGCGCCTATCCCAAGTTCAACCGAGAAATAGGATTAGAAAACGTTATAACTACGAGCATTGCAAATAACCGAGTGAAACACACAAGGCAGACAAGTAAAATATCGACATTCACTACTGCAACGGGGCACAGAAGAATCATACCTGACCTTTCCGAAGCCTATCCGAAGGGCACCTCAAAGCTTCTTCTAGAAGTGATATAACGGTTGATGAACAAGATGGATCGAGGCTAGAATCAGCCAATGCATATGCTTTCAGGAAAAACGCTTCGAAAGATCTCTTGATGTTTATAGATTCCTCGGCTTTCCTTAGGCCTTCTTCACAATGGCCAGTATCATATAAGATCCAGCCCTCGTAAACTAGGCGTTCGTGTTCAGTAGATGCATGTTGGCGAGCTAGCTGTAAACTCCGCATCGCTGCTTCTGGACAATTCAATCTGATAAAAGCAAAAAACAGTTTAATAAACGAATTCGTCGTTATTACTAATGCCAGTAGTTGAAAACCCGAGAAGCATAAGCTACTCCCCTAAATCCCTAATTACCTAAGTAACAGTAGAGATTGTCTGAAGTAGAGAACCCCTTTCGGGGAATCAGATTCGAGCATCTGATATATCACCGAGAGGGATCCAATGTCATCGACTGAGGACCACCGCTCGTATAATTGCAGCCAACAGTCGGCTTCTGTCCAGTTCTCGACATGCTCTCTCACGAGCGTGCGGAGTTGCAAAGCTGCAACCCGTCCTTCAAACATCCTATACTCCGGGCTAAGAGTTAAGATTGCTTGAACATCACATATGGCTGATTGGTAGTCTTCGATAGTGAGGTAGAAACAAAACCGGAGTTCCAAACACTCCAACGCTAGTTTGAACCCGAGGACCCGGTTAATTTCTGCAAGGGCAGCTTGAGCATTTTGCTTTCTCATGAAAGATGCAGCCCGATACATGTATGGGTAAGTCAGAGTGGGGTCCAGTTCTGTAGCTCGCTCGAGATCTTCCCACTTCATGTCTCCTTCGCAATATAACGACCGCTCTTGGTGCATCCACCCGAGGGGATTCAAGGAAGAAATGATAGAACTGAGTTTCTCGTACGACCACATTTTATGACCCTTAATGTGACTTATTCTAGCCAAACCAACAACAGAATAAGTATGGCCTGAATGTAATGCGGCCTCGAAGTGAACTTCAGCCTCGTCGTGTTCTTTTCTAAGGAATCTAACGCATCCCAGTTGATGATAAGCCACCATTTTCTGCTGGCTGTTTTCTGCCGAGTCGACCAACTGCTCCAAGAAAAGAGCAGCCGTGTCGGACCTCGGGTCTAGGCTCATTGCAACTTCACTTAGCAAGCAATAAAGTGAAAACGCAGTCGGACCGATCATAATTGACCTTTGTTGCCTGTTAGCCTTGCTAAACAGCTCGACTACCTGACTATCATTCAGAGAGTCGGGGAGTTCACGGAGGATGACCTGCAAACACGATGCAGCAAGGACGGGGGAATTCTCTTGAAGGGCACATTCCATGAGTTCCACGGCATCCTGTCGAGAAGAAACCAGAGAAGCAAGTCTCCTATCACAAGCATCCTTGAGACTCTCGCAACAAAATTTGTTGGCAAATACCAACATTTCTAACAGAAGATTCGAGGATACTTCGTCCAGCGTGCCCGTGAGGCTAAAATTACTTATCAGCCTCATAGCCAAGGGGGAAATGTTGTTTTCAGACAAATCTATTTCGTCACAAAACGATTCTTTAAAACACCCATTAAGCATTGCTCGGAAAGGAGCTGAAAGGCTAGCGATCTTGTGCCTGTCGCACACGATTTTGTCGTGCTCAATTTGAAAAGTAACAGTACTCGAAACAGAATCCTCGAATGCAACCGAAGATGCAGGAGGAGACTTGAAGAATTCCACGGGAGGTATCTCAGAAGCTACGTCTATCACCCCAAACTCCTTCGCGCATTTACCACAAGACTCGAGCAAGTCGGAAATGAACTCTTCACCTTGCTTCTCATACTTCAACCACGCCCCAAACACGAGCTTATCATACACCGTTTCAGCTTTCAAAAAAGCAGAACGGAGGCTTCTCCGCATCAACTTCACTTCCCCGAGACCCTTAAACACCTGAAACTGCAGCAGATATAGATTTGACCTTTTGTCCGGGGAGCACGACTCGAGTTCTTCATGTATTTGGGACAAAACCTCTACATAGTCAACGGGTTTAAAGTACGGTAGAATTGGAGGCTCAGGCACCTTAATCAGAGAGTCCCTGACAAACAACACAGAATTATTTCAATTACTCATTTATTATTCAACATTCCAGACATCTAAAGACTGATACAACAATGAAAACAAAGAACTTCAAAGCTAAAGCTTGCTTACATAGAAGAAGGCGACCGAGAGGCGAATTTGGCAAGTTTGCCCCTCTCAACTTGCAGCCATGACTGTGGATTGATGGCTTTCACCTGACTTTCCCTACATGACTCTGAAGGGAAGAAAGTCCTCATGGGACATAACAGATGAAGCAATTCCCAGATCTCCACAGCAACCAGATGGTGTCTATCCAACCATAAATTACTGAAATTGGAAAGAACAAGAAAGAAAACCCCCAAAATAGCAACTCTTCTCTACACACTCACAACCCTAATTTAACCACTGTTCTAGTGTTCTACCCCCACCAAGCTTCTAAAGGATCAAGATCCAATTTTTTTAAGGCCAAGCTAAAATTCCCTATCTGGGTTCATCAGAAAACATACAAGCTACAGCAAATAGGCCCTGGAATTGCTACTATTCTGGCCAAAGATCAAAGCTTTAGCAATAAAACCCAGAAAGGTCAAAGACCCACCAAAGATCACCAAGATCTCCACCAGAAACACAGCTAAAACCACCTCAACACCAACCAAATCTCCTGAGAACAAAAGCCAGAAACTGAAAGAGCAAACAGGGCAGCCCACTAACCTTGCTTGGGATGTGAATGGAGGGCTCAAACCCAGGTGATATACCAAACCAAACCCACCAATTTGTCTGGTTCCAATTTGGAAATCAAAGCTGAGAGCGTGGTATCAGTTAGGGGGAATCTAACGGAATATAATCCAGCTTGCACTTTCTTCTGTTTGGTAAAAGGGAAAGTTTTTCCTTTCCTCTTTATCTCTCTTTTTTTCGAAACTGTTAATTTTTTTTTTTTCTCCTCTCCCTTTTCTTTTCTATTATTCCTCCACAGTTCCACTTTCCTTTTCCTTCCGTTGGAGACCATAAAATAAACTGCTACAGCTCGTTGAGCCCAAGAAATGGCAGCAACACCAAACAATATCACTGAAAAAGTAAAAGATTGCATAAATTCTCTTTGACCACTTATAAATTAATTAAACAAAATTATAAATTAAAACATTAACTTTTAAATTAAAAAAAAAACCATTATCTTAATTAAACCCATAAGAGAGTACTTTGATCACCGTTGACGTTCTTCTCAACAAAAATAAGATTAGTTTCATTATATGATTTAATCGTCTTATCCACAACCAAAAAAAAAAAAGTTTCGTGATTAAATAGAAATCAAATACAATAACAAATTTAATTTACCAAAAAAAAAAAAACTTCAAGAATAATGCAATGACCTAAATAAAATAAAAATTTTCAACTATTCGTACATGTCACGAGTTTGATTTTTACCAACATCCTTTTAATTGAGTAGATTATAAAGGGATTTTTTAGTGTAATTTATTTTTTACGTGTAGTTTGTGAACTATTACGTGCACACCCTTAAATAGTAGAAGTGTGTTTTCATTGTTATTAAAAAAAAATTGAAGGTTATAATTAAATAATTTTGAGAATATTATTGTAATAAATAAATTTAAAATGGGCATTTTTCTTGTTTTAATTGAGCTAATAGTATGAGCACTTTCAGTGAAGATAAAGCTTTGTAGTGGGTAAAAGGCTAAGCTCAAAGTTACTTGCCACGAGTGGTTGTGGAGGTTTATGGCGTCACCAATCTTTCCCCCGCCCGTGGCCACCGGCAACGGTGGTTGCGGTAGTTATCGTGGCTAACGCAATATAAATATATAATGATGTCAATTATGTGAACTAACTAGTGTTCATTAATTGTATTAATTTAATTTGGGTGTGGTGGCCGGAGTGAAAGAGACTCATTTATCATCAGTTGTCCCATTTATAAATATGCTTGCAATTTAGTGAATGAATTAGTCACTGTATCTGAAGATGAAAATCCTGTTTTGCACTAACAAAAATTAATTGTATTAATTCTTAAAATACATAAATATTTTAATTTTACATAATCACGAAGGATAATAGATTTTGATGAATTATAATTGGGATCAACTTTGAATTTGTTAAGTGGATGAAGGAATGTGCGGTACCCTTCAAAAGTTTGCATTGAATTCACTAGAGTGCAAATAAGAAACTCACAAAATAATAAGAGATTTGTATTTTATGTGATTATAACAAACTAAGTGGAGCTTTTAATTTTCTTTTTAACAGAAGCATTCAACATACTCATGGCCTTAGGTGAATCGAGTAGTCTTCAATAGAGTTTTATTAAATTTTGATAAATAATTGTCTTAATATTTCATGGTAGATAAAGATATTAATATTAAAAAATTTTAACTTTTAAAATCTCAATATTTCTTCTTTAATCTATTTCAATTCCTAATATAATGTAATCGATTAGATGATGATATTCAAATGAGGAGCTATGATGTGTCCAACCCATAACTGCAGCATTATGTTGGATGGATAACAAACATTTCGTCAATTCCCAAGATTCACATCTTCTACTTATCCAACAATCTCTACAACATTCCTTCATATTGTGCCGGTGCCGGTGCCACGTTCTCCTCAATACTCTCATATAGCCTCTCCAAAGTCTCGTCTACGCTTTTGCTTATTTTCTACTTCTCTAGTCTTTGAAAACCACCCAAAAAAAGAAAAAAGGAAATTGGCTACACTTGAATACTCTATTTTTAACGAAAACTTTGGACCGACACAATATAACCTTTGATTTGATTTATGAATTAATAATAATAGATTTTGTATTCAATAATATTGAATTAATTAATATAAATTGTTGGAATGATAAGAAAACACATAAATATAGAAAATGGTCACATGCATGCCACCATTAAGAAATCGACAACAGGGGCCTTCATGGCCTCTCTCAGTTGGTATAGACAGGAACAGGAAATACTCTTTTTTTTTTTGTTTATTATTAATTGCACATTTTTGCATTCCATTATTCGATTTAAAAACTATGACGGTATAGATAGATGTTAAACAGGTAATACTTAAACAATATTTTTTAATTCATTAAAATCAATTATATACTCACTTAACGTGTTAAAAATAAATTAAAATATGATGAAGTAATTGAGACGAATCAAAATGAAGTTAATCACAAGTTAGTTGAGTAAGTCAACTCTCTTTGTTTTGTTATACAAAAGTTCAACAATTCACATTACAATTTAATAAACTATATTATAAACCAAATACTCCGTAATATATTACTCCGTAGTACCAAGTATGAATAAAAGTTGAAATCAGTAAAACAACCTTTACTCAAGAGAAAAACTTAACATAGAACTCTTTTATAGTTTTATATAACACACATTTTACAAATGTTAAAAACTTCCAACTTAGCAATTGCATTAACCATTTGCTTACAAACTGTCCCAAACTACTGGGCTAATTTCGTATAAGTGAGTTAAACACCCAGTTAATCATAGTGTGAGAGTAAGCTGGCCAATGGAGTCAAAGGAGGGTGATATAAGAGAGTTAAAGTGGTTATGATTAGCAAAGTTCTTGCATAACCAACAACATATACAACTAGACCTACATAGCATCGTTTAGAATTAAAGGGCGAAGTAGAATGTCCAGATGCCAGGGGGGTTTCCAAGTTAGTAGGAAGATCCAACAGAAACTGGCAAGTGGCAACAACAGCCCTGGACAAAGCAAATGATACTACTACTACAGAAACGTGGGGAAAACACGCCATTCCAACTCAAGCCTGAGTGGCACGACCGTGAGGCAACTGGCCGAGATGTTTTGTGTTTCATTTATCCCACATACCTTAATACAGATTAATTAGTATTCAAAACGAATACTCCGAGGAATTTTTCTTACACCTATCCGCATCTCTGGTCATTTTAGAATCAACCGTCTAGCTGAACAAAAAAGGAGGTTGCATCCACGGTTATTATGGCATGAAGAAATAGACTAGAAATGAAGTGTCCTAGGTCAACCTTCCATAATACGTTCTCTGTTATCTGAAAAGCAAAGAAAATAATAATAATAAGTTATCAGGTCCATTTTTCAAAGGATTAATATACTGATAGGGACCACTCACTCTCTTAAAGCTAAAAGCACTAATTTATTCTTTGTGGGGAGATGGGGATGGTGGCACCATGATACAAATGTCATGTATTATTAAAAAATACACAAGTGGCATGAATCTCCTGTAAGGCCAGCAGTCATTTCTAGAGGATAAGGTAAGAAAGGGAAGGAAGAAGATATATACACACACACACACACACACACTACAGCGCATCTAGTAAGAATTCCTATCAGAACAGATTACTTTTGGCACAGATGCTATAGCATATCATAAAGCAAGAAAATGATAGATGGCATAGGTGCATCATTTTTCACCCCTCAAACTGTCAACTCTAGCAAATCCCTCCTTTTTATACTATTCTTGATGCATAAAATATAAAAGGGGTTAAGATTGGGCTGGGATTCTGGGAACTTGATTCCAAAAGGTTTCAATGTAGCATTTCCTTGGAATTTAGGTCATTCTCTTACCCAACATATACATTGAAATTTTGTTTGCTTATGTTTGTGCGAGGGGAAAAAGCAATGCCAGTAAGAACAATAATAATAATAATGCATTATTGAAAAACTACTCTTGCAATTATCCATTACTGGTATGTGAAAGCCACTTGCCAAGTTTTTAGTGAATGGGGTTTACTTGGGATCTGTTTGGAGGCAAAACAGCATGTTTACTAAAACCAGCATAAAGATTGGCATTTCATAATTATTAACTGTTGAGCCATCAATCAATGCAGGGAAAAGAAAGTTTAAATAGGGGTGGAAGAGCGATAGTTGTGCTAACCTGATTGCTCATTGGTACTATGATTTTGCATTTGATGTTTCAAGTAGATGTCCAACCCAGGTGGTGAAGTCATTACTACCTTCCTCTTGTTCTTGAACCTACCTAACAGAGATGTGAGAGGTTAAAAAATAAGAAAAATAACTATGTTTCTTGCTACTTTCTCTACATAAAAGCAGCTTAGTGAGCAAAACCTGTCCTTCCGCTTCTCAAGGTATCTTTGTACTGATGCTTTCCTACTCCCTGAGCCTTCGACTGCTTTGAAAGATTATATCATAAAAATGTAACATAAGAAAGAGTAGTCTACAACACTTTGAGGCCATAAATCTACATAGTGTCTCCTACAATTTGACTATATTGAACTTTGACATACAGCCTTACACCGAAAATATAAACCCTTTCCGCACTCATAAAGAAGAGCAATGTGAAGAAAGTCTTATTGCCCTTCTTCACTTCAGGATATTGTCAATGCAATTAATATTATTGAAACCTAACATGGAGAATTTCCATCAGTACACAAATAAAAGATTTAACATACAAGGAACAACACAAGATGGACAACAGGAAATAAAGCCAAGCAACTAACCTAGCTGGAAAGCCATCTTAAGCAATACACTCAGCATGTCTTATGTCAACATATTCAAAACTCAAGGCAAAAGGGGAGTAGGAGTGCAAAGTTGGCTCACCACTTGAATGGTTTATAAAATGTCACAGTGAAGGAAAATCACCTAGATGGAAGAAACTTTTAGAGCAGGCATAGGCATGTGGAGGGAACAACACTGCTAGGTAAAAACTTCTTCTGCACTGACTCAAGCAAAGGATCAAATGATTCGATGGGAAAAAAAAAGGGGTCCAGGACAAAGGAAGTGATAAAAAAGATATGAAGAATATCCAGAATGGAGAGGATGAAACCTAGTCATGAGAAGTAGAGTTGAAACATGCAGTGAATTCAAATTTGATGGTGCTAGGGGATCAGACATTCCATATATCCCATAAAACAATAAAAAGATCTGATCCGTCAAATAAAATTGCTACTGTTGTAATGAATACAAGGAGCAGCATTGTGCAAACTTTACCAGGATTATCTTCATAAAATGGACTGTTGTGATTGTTGTCTTCCACGTGTACTCGAAAGTTGTCACTTTTTTTCACTGTAAAAGCTTGAGTTAATATCTTTTGGTAATATATAAAATTAAACAGTTCAGCACATTTTATTGTAAATATCAATGGGGAGCCAAGGAAAAAATTCTTCCAATTTGGAGTGGGGTTTCTAACTATCTACAACCCATATTAAAGGAGGAATTGATCATTGAACTTGTAAGTTAAACCAAATGGTCTTTCATCCCACTTGCAACACCCTACCCCACCACCACCACAAGTCCAAGACAATGAAAATTTGTAGTGTCCATAGAAAATGTCCAGAACAAAAACTCTATTTTTAAATACAATAACATTACCTGTTTGCATTGGTGGCAAGAACACTACTGCAGAGTCTTGGCCTACTTCAACATTTGCAGTTTGTAAGTGGGAAACTGAATGCCGTGCTGGACAGTCAGGAGGCACATGGAATGGGCTTCCAGCAAGATGCATGATTGCTTGTACCTATAAGTACATGAGTTGATTGTATCAGGAAATGAATTTGTTTTATAGTACATCTACAATGATTCGGTGTATTTCAAATTTGAAGAAGCTTCAATACCTTATCAGTGGGCACATCATCATAGACATTCACCTGGCCACAATAGAATATTGTCATTTGCCCTACCAGAATATCTGCTGAATCAGCAAGTCTGTGAAGTGAAGCCATTAACATAAGTGATCAGTTTAATCATTAGTGACATAAGTCTTCAGAAGAAGTTTCAGTCACCAAATATTCAACAAATATCCTATTGTAGTGCATAAATTCCAAGCAGGCTTTAGATGCCATATTTAAAATCATAATGTTCTGGTGTACATTGAGAAGGTGCTTTGACTGCTTTCAGACACATGAGAAGATACAACATATACAATACATACCAGATTGGGATGTAGGTTTCTGATCATGGAGAACAATAGCAAAATAGCATCTCATTGAGGACATAGAAAATTCAGAAATTTGGTTTGACTTTAATATGCAGATATAAGCAACATGGATAGTGGATACCTTGTGATTATCTTGCGTGAAAAACTCAGGCAGGATTGATTGTTAATGAAGATATATACTCACCATATTTCACAGTTTCACATGTTATGAAGCAAAGTATTCTAACTGGTGATTCATGCAAAATGATAAAAAGCTTGCTAAAAGCTGGAAAAAAAAAAAAAAGTGTTCATTGTTCGTCGGACAAAACATGTAACTGCATGTGATATCAACACCTTTATAATGCATGGCCATCTCCAACACAGCAATCACTATAGGGTGATAGTTCTATGCACACCACACACCATGCTCTCAAGGATGGCACTAAAATATTAACACAATCCATAAAGTGCAAGCATTAGAGTGTGTCAAGAATAGTGCAAGAAATGTAATGAGTGTTTCATGGAAATGCATACAAATCTCCATCTGACATGCAACACACTAAGTTTCATGCACTAAAACTCTGAAGCTTGACACATCAGATTAGTGAAAAGTCAAAAACTATTAAAGGCTGGGCAAAGGTAATTCTATGTTGCTATAATAGTCAATAGTAAACCTGGCCTTTCATATTCTGACCTACTAGAATGAGAATTAGTGCAAAAGGTAAATGCAAGTAAAGCACACCACACACTAGAAAACACAATGTAAGAGTCACTCCATTCTAGATTCCTATTAGTGTTTTTTTAGTTTTTTTTTTCTTTTAAAAACTGTCTTATATACATATACAGTCGGAAAGAGAAAAAGAAGGTTAACCTAGATGGAGCTGAATTGTTGACAGCAGCTGCTGCTGGAGGGGGCGGTGGATCACCGGAGAGATTAGGCTTCTCCGGATCTTTTCTACGATTCCCTGTTGCTTCTTCGGCGGCAGATTCAGAAATTTCTGCATCGGCAACAGTTCCTTTTGGGACCTGCTTTGCTTTTACAAATCAGCAGAATAATAAACTATGCATTTCTTCGTTCACAATATTAAATTAATAGCTGACAGACTTTTTTTTTTGTTTTTTAACCACCAGAAAACAATTAAAAATGATAATTAAAAAAATGCTGAGAATGATTGAAACGCACACGGGCCGCATTATTATTATTGGTGGTATTGGAGCGAGGAATGTACAGCTTCTTGCTAGTGCCGGCATCAGAATCCGGCGACGGTTCAAGCAGCGCCTTCAGCGATATCACTTGCTGAATCGCCTGCGATTTGTTCCACGATGGCCGTCTCATACCTGTACGGATATTCTCCGCACGATTACAGTAATCAACATCTGAATTTTTTTATATTAAAGGAGGAAGAGGGAGAAGAGGCACCTTTCTCTTTGAGGTAACGGCGGCAGTCTTCCCGAGTGAGCTGAGAAATGTCGTCTTCAGTGAGCTGGTGTAGAGGCTTGTCAAGAGGCGACTTCGCGGCCGCCTCTCCCGGCGGCATGACGTCAGATTCCGGCATCAATTTTGAGTGGGAAGCAGCGGAGGACGGTTTGTTTGGAGTGAGTCCAACAGCGAGTTCAGAGGAGAGTGAGCGAGTTGAGTGAGCAAAGGCTTTGTTTTTTTTACCCACTGGAGTGGGCTTTTCAAGTTTAGGGGGAATTGGCCGCGGCGTCACCGTTTGTTTTTTTCGGGGGTGTGGGGGCGCTCAAACCTGCAACCCCACGTTGCCACGTAATTACACTGCACATTATTGCGCACTCGTCCCTACTCCATTTTAATATTACTCGCAAAGTTACCCTTTTTTATGTAAATTATTTATTGCTCTCATAAACACACCATGTACTTCCATAATACCTTTTTGAGAAAAATTACGAATAAATCATGCAATATAGCAATTAAGTCACTAAATTCAAAATTATTTCAAGATTATCTACGAACTCAAAAAAAAAAATAGCAATTAACATTTTTAACTAGTAAACTTCTTATTTTTGTTTACTAGATTGTCATGTGTTTTTTTTATCCAATCTGAAAGGAATCTGCCAATTAGCCACACCTCATCACCCAAATATATTCCTAACCTCTGCCATTTCTGCAACCTCATGTCCTCACCGACCTTCCACATGCGACGACGCAGAGATCTCAATTCCAAGATGGTCTTAAAAAATGTTCATCATGATGCATGCAGAGTTGATTTTTTTGTTGATTCCGACGTTGCATGCAAAAGTCCGGTGATGACGTGATTTTAAAAAATCAACTCCTGAATCAATTGTTTTAAATTTCAATTGGTTTTAAAAAAATGTTCATCATGAAGCTGAGTTTTTGTCGAAAAATCACCTGAAATTGAAACAAGAGCTTCCGACAAAAATTTCCGACGAACTACCCAAAGCTTTTCACCAAAACCTCTGTTAGCATACGGAGAGACCCGAGGTTAGCCATAGATGAAGAAAAGACAGAAATAACAACTCTTCGGCAGCCTGCCGACGATAAGCAAGCCAGAGCTCACCACCTCTTAGCACCCGGTTCCTTAGAGTTCGAGGAAGACAGCCATCAATGGTGAGGCTAGCTACCGGAGACGAAATCCATAACATGAAAAAGTAAACCCGATGCAAGTCAAGGTCAGGATAGAATTGGTAGAGAAAGTATAACGTGAGTTGATGGTGGGGTAGATCTCCTTATCCATCTGACCCATTGTCACCCCTAGTTAGTTGGTATAATCTATTAAGTAGTGACTACTTATTAGTAGTAAAAACATATGACCAAACCTTATATAAAAACATCTTACGTGAAAATATATATAAAATATTACTTTTTAATTAAAATATATTTTTATTTTTATGTATCTATAAAAATTATTACGTAGTATATTTTACATTGAAAAAGAAATTACACATAGGTAAAATGGCCTTATATCAAACTTATCCATGTCGGATGGGTAATTTAGCAGTCGAAGTACAAAACTGATCGGGCCACGCGCGAGTAAACGACTAGATGTTGCAAACTTGCGGGAGTGGCAAATTATTGCGTGGACCAAAAATAAAAAGTACATTATTTTTATATTGAAGGTACATTATTTTTGTACTGTAGGTACATTATTTTAAGATACATTATTTTTGTATTGAAGGTTCAATACAAAAATAATGTACTTTTTATTTTTGATCCACACAGCTGTGTGCTTGAGTATCATGGGCCTAATAGGCAAAAGTGTCCATATGAATTTGATTCACAACTACAAATATGGGCCCGTAAATGGTGATGGTGCAACCGCTACACCACTCAACCGTTACGTTTTCCGGCAAATTATGTTATAGACTTGGGTCTATTTTATAAGGTGGGTTAGGTTTATGTTCATAATTTTATATCTAATATACAAAATTATATTATTCAATATTTACAATTTGTAAATTTTATATTCACAATTTTGTTATATAGATTCAAAAATTGTGTTATACTGTTAAATTTAAAGTTATGAAATTGTAAATATAGAATTATGAAATTGTAAATATAAAGTTCTAAAATTATGAACATGGACCTGGGTTCATGGCATAACAACCGACGTTTTTCTTCAATTGTTATACCATGGACTAGTGTTCATATTGCATTGTAAATTATGATACGAAAATTGTGTACTTTCAGTTAACATATTATGTATCTACAATTAATAATTTATGTATATGTAAACAAATAACTTGATAATTGTTGACGCATAATAGGATAGCTATAGGTACATAAACAATTAATTACAAGTACAAAATGTGTCAACAACCGATACAGAATATGAAAGTTATTTTTTGACCAGGGTCTACAATGCAAGATAGACCTTGGTCCACACAGATGTGTGGGCCATAATTAAAAAGTATATTTTAATATACTAAAAGTATATTATTTTATATACTATCAATACATTCCGCACGCAAATAATGTACTTTTAGTATATTAAAAATATATTTTATAATCATGATCCACACAACTGAACATGTGGATCATGGTCCATATAAAAATTTTCCCCTTTTAGCCATCACCACAACTTTGCTATGAGCGACTTATTGAATTATTAGTCGATTCGGTCAGCTATGAACAACATAAGCTGATTAATCACTTTATAATTTTTTTTTTGCCAATAACAATAACAAGATAAATGTGATGTTTAGTAAATAGCTGTTAACTTATTGTGTTAGTGAGTTTGATTAGTTGATAGCATTAGCTAATTGTATAAAAATATTTTGTAATTAATTGTTAACTGATAGATGACTACATTTTGAATTTTAACATTTTGGAACAATAAGCTAATTAACCAAACACTCATAATCTCATATTGATTGTTTAACCAAGTCAAACAACTAATAATGGTTAAATAAACAAAAAATAATTATATTATCAAACACGGTCAAAATATAAATAGTATATTGGTTCATACAACTTTAGCTCACTAGTTCAATATGTAGTATTTGAAAAAAAGAATAGAAGAGTGTTGAAATTTGGAGGCAATCATATTTAAATTAATCACGATGTTAATTTGATAATCATAAGATTCAAAATTTAACTCTTATTAAGAGCAACTTATTAAATTATTAGCCAATTCAATCCATTGTAAACAACATAAATTGATTAATTTCATTATACTTTTCACCAATTACAATCACAAAATAAAATATATCTAGTACACACCATTAAATAATTATTACTATCTTCATAACTTTAAAAAAAAAAAAAAAAAAAAAAAAAAAAAAAGATGGAATTTATGCTTCTTGAAGTATTTAACCAGACAAGTCTAGAACGTTTAGGGACGCGAGAACCCACCTTCAGTCCAGCCTGTCTGCCACGTGTCAATGCATTGCACACGCGTGACTCGACGAATCACGAAGTTTCTTCTCCCCTGCAAGTTGCAACTAACCGCTCCCTGTAAACTCGTATATATTCGTTTTTTCCCTTAGCGTTCACTCATAGCAAAGCAAGTAAACAACGAAACCAAGCGATCGGAGAGTACTGTTAGCGCATTTTCTGAACGGAGGCGAGATGTGGAACCAACCTTACCGGAAATCTGACGTGGAGGCCGGAGGGCGGCAGCTGTATCCCACGATGCTGGAGAATCCGCAACTCCGGTGGTCATTCATTCGCAAGGTGTACTCGATTGTGAGTTTCCAACTCCTCCTCACCGTCGCAGTTGCTTCCGTCGTTGTCACTGTTCACCCTATCAAACACTTCTTTGCATCCACCGGAGCTGGCTTGGCTGTCTATATTGTTCTCATCATCACTCCATTCATCGGTATGCTCCTTCAGTTTCTCTTCCGTCATTATTGTGGTGTTGATTTTTGCAATTTGTTCCTCAATTTCTATTATCGTTTCTGTTTAAATGAATCAATTTGACTAAATTAATTTAAAAACTGTAAATATAAACTTGTTAATATTGTATATCTATATACAATGTATGGAATGCGGAGTATAATTTGTTTAAGGAATTACACTTGCACTATTTTAAGAAATATGTAAATTAAAGTGCATTTGCATAAAGCAAAACTGGATCGGATAAAGCTTTTAGTATAGATTTTTTACTTTTTATTTTGGTTTACATTTCACTCTTGTATTTAATCTTAAATATAGTAGAATTTTCATGACATTTGTTATTATGTGTATTTAAATAATTTTTTTTTTGTTTTGTTATTTACTTCTCCATATGTTTAAAACTGTGAATTTAATTATAAATTAATTAATGGTACGTTTGCTGCAGTGTTGTGCCCTTTGTATTACTATCACCAGAGGCATCCCTACAACTACTTCCTGCTCGGCATTTTCACAGTTGCTATTTCCTTTGCCGTGGGATTGACTTGTGCATTCACCAAAGGCAAGCATTTCAATTTTATTTCTTACTCTTGTTTTTATTTTTTGTTCTTCAAGTAAAGTTCTCTTTGTTGTTGGATGATATGATGTTGCTGGAGTTCCTTGGCGTGCATGCTGTTATATTACTCCAAATTTTGGATAAGATATATTCTTTTCTTGTGGTCAATGGACAATGGTGATTCCTTGATTTCGTTCTATTTCACCCATGAGAGCGATATTTTGCATTCATACATGTCACTATTTAAGGGGGGAACAAAAACGTTTTAGAGGGACCTTCAATGAAAATATATGTCACTATTAGTGCATTTAAGAAAAAAAACGTTTTGGAGGGACATCCCATGAAAGAAATATTATTCAATAAATACATATACATTTTATATCATACAAAAACTTGTGTGAGACCATATCACGAGTCTTAATTCGTAAGAAGGGTCAGGTCAACATAATTTGAGTCATAGTTACTGTTATGACTTTTGAGTTGGTCTTTGGTTGGTTTTTATGACCCAAATTACGTTGATTCCACCTGTCTCACGGATTGAGACCTGTAAGATGGTCTTGCACAAGTGTGACCCTTTATATTTTTACACAAACATATATACTCTCTGTATTATACAGACTTGAAGAAACCAGTTGGGAATATTTACGCATACTAACACAATATATAATTAATGACAGTTGACAGTTGTGGTTGGATGCATATGCCTTTTGGTGATAACAATTCTGCATTTCTGCACTCATTAAAAGCACATAATAAAGAGATGCAATAAGCACATGTTGCACTACCAAAATTACTGATATCTTTTCAAACTGGTGGATCTTGATTCTTGGGTGGTGCTCCAGTGATCTCACATCTTTTTTGAGTTGGTGGAATTTTATTTTTGGGGTCTTAAGAATTTTTTGATACAAAATAGGGCTAAAATAAGGTATTTAGGTTACATTTAATGGGTCAATAAGTTATTATTGGATGTAGTAAATGTGCACGATGACAAGGCAATCACTGAATCACATCGCATATGCCATATAGCCCAGGTTGCATCAAGGTGAGATGGTTTAATTGATTTAGACATTTGGTCTATATTTTTGCTTTTAGAGGTGCCCAGGTGTTGTGACTGTTTTCTTGCTTTATGCACGTAGTATTCGGTTAACTCTTGCTGTTGCAAGCTTAACCAGTCATTCCAGTCAACCTAGTCTTTCAAGGATATTGATCTGTTGGCTGAATGCTTGGGAACAGGGAGAATAATCTTGGAATCAGCTGTATTGACTGCAGCTGTTGTGATTTCTCTTACTTTATATACATTCTGGGCTGCAAAGAGAGGTCACGACTTCAATTTCCTTGGACCATTCTTGTTTGGTGCGGTTATGGTGCTGATGTTGTTTGCCCTGATTCAGGTAACTTGACTTCATCTTTCACATTTGCATTTAGCTTTTCAATTTAACAGAAGTTGATCCAATTTATTGTGCCATTCTCAGATATTTTTTCCTCTTGGAAGGATCTCCCTAATGATCTATGGGGGTTTGGCATCACTCATATTTTGTGGGTACATCATATACGACACTGATAACCTCATCAAGCGCTATAGTTATGATGAATACATATGGGCTTCTGTTTCCCTGTATCTAGACGTCATCAACCTCTTCCTATCCCTCCTCACACTTCTTAGAGCTGCTGATAGTTGACTCTTCCTATCCCTCCTGACACTTCATAGAGTTAGAGCTGCTGATAGTTGAAAAGACTACGTATTGTACGCACTCTTTTCTTCCCTTCATAAATCTTTGTTCAGTTTTACTATCTCATGGAAATAGATAAGAAGTGTGTGATTCATTGTATATGATGCAAAGTAAATACCATCCGGCCTGTTATTTCATATACCTTGTGCAGTTGCCATTTATCCTACATTGTGTTTTCTGCTCTTCAATGCCTTTAAGATCTCTGGCTCTGCATATATAAGTTTTCCAGGATAGAGATAAGAGTTTTTGCAGCACAGATTAAATTACATGAAAAAGATTAGATCACATCACAGATTGTTTCAAACAACATTACATATGCATTGCCTATAAACATATATAGCTTGCCCTGATCATTATCCAACATGCATCTTCTGCTCTCTAGCACTTTTCTGCTACACTTGGGAATCTTATGATAGGAATAGGAGGATTTAACTATGTGATTTCCTTTTCCTTTCTGCAACTATAGAGAGAAGCCTCGAAATGCCTTGAGTCCACATATCATACTCTTTCTGATTCTTGCATTCGAACTCTACCAACCCGCGCACCTCAGTCCTCAGCCCAAAGTACCTGCGCTGCTCTCCGTCCTCTAGCAGGTGCCTCCCTGGCCATGCAGGTATGTCCTTGCAAACCTCTATAACCACATCTGCAAAATCATGTTTAGGATTCATTAGCCTATGACCTCAAAACCACATCTTTAGTTCAATGAAATATAGTCGGTCACTTACTCTTCTTCTTTTTGGTCACTGTATTTGCCATATACTTGCTTTTCATCTTTAGCACTACCTGTAAGATTGGATGCCATTTAGCATAGAAGTGAATCTCAGATGTTAAGGCTATATATATAGTGCCTAGTGCCTAGTGCCATACCTCTCCACTGCGATGAATGTAAACAGAAACGATTTTCCAGTGAAGTTCGCCTGTAGAACAAGTGAAGAACAGCCCACACAATATCAGAACAACCTATGTATAGGTAACTATCATTTTCTAGTTAGTATTTCTGTGTTTACCATCACGTGTTCTCTTGAGAAGCTCACGGCCCCGAGCTAGCAACTCTTGGTTACAAGCGCCCAAGAAATTCTCTTCCACATCTAACCCCTCCGAGTAACCATTGTTGTTGTTGTTGCTGCTGTTGCTACTACCTGCCCCGGTTGCAGTCCCCTTCTCGACGGGGATAACTGTTGCAATATTCCAAACCTCCTTCAGTGCCCTTGCCTTCAATGTAGCTGCTCCTCGCAGAGCTGATAGACACAGAGTTAGTAGAGTTACTTAAGATATAAGAAAAAATTGTAATTTATGTTTCTCTATAATATGTCAATTATCAATGTGACTTCTGAATTATTAGTGGTGTAAATGTTGCTGCTCAATTTTCAAAATGGTACATTATTGACCTAGATCCGATAGGAGGAGCAATAATACTTGTACTATTTTAAAAATTGAGGTGCAACATTTATTCTTGAGTCTAATTGACATATATTACGGAAGGACATAAATTACAATTTTCAATAAGATATAACCTCACCTGTGGCTGCAGCGGCGGTAAGAGTGGAAATATCCCCGTGGGAGCGCACATTGACGGCGGAGGTGATCGCCGCCGTGAGGTGATCACGTTCAGCTCCCATGGCTTCTGCAGCCTCAACGCATTGCGCCGCCACCAGCATTGCTGCCGAAGCGACGGCCATGTCCGTCTGTGCTGTCATCTCATCCTTCCCGGCAGACGACGCTGACGCTGCAGCCGTTGCTATTGCGGCCACCGAAGCAGCCACGCCGGCCACTGAAACTGCCGCGTGGAGCTGCGCATTTCGTGCCCTGCACTCTTCCTTCTTCTTCTCTCTCTTCTCCTTCAACCATTTCCCCACTGTTTTGCCGCCGGGAGCTCCGGCTACACCGCCCACATTGCCGCCGGTGCCGTTCCGCACAGTTGTGAATAGTGGTTGGAGACTGTTGTTTGCTCGTAAGTACTGCGGAGTGCGGACAGGCATATGTGTTATAATTAGGCCTTAAATTTGTCATTATTTCTTTAGGAAATTAAAGCCATTCTCTATCTCACTTACCGGTGTAAATGAATCGAGCAGCTCAAAAATTTGGTTCGAGCTCAAGTCGAACTCAAATTGGCGCGTTTCGCAATCGAGCCAAGCTTGAGCTTAAATATTTTAAGCTCATGACTCGTCGAGGTGCAAGCAAGTTATATATATTGATCGAGGTGTAAATGAGTCAAACCGGCTCGTTCCGTAACTAAGTCAAGCTCGAGCTTTAATTTTCTAGCTCAATCGAGTTTGAGCTCACTCGAAGAGCTCAAACTCGTTTACAACCCTGTCTCACTAGCATACTCCCTCAGACCATCACTTAATTTGAGTCGAGTTACAAATGTAAACTATCGAGTAATAGTTGTGAGTTTCTTTTATTATTAAAAAAATAATATAATATTATTAAATAAAATCTATAGGTTTAGAAAATATATTAAAAGTTAAAGGACAATATGAATCATAATCTTACCCATAGCAATCAATTCGAAATCTTTGTATCTTTGCAATTTGGTAGTACGTAACACTCTTTCCAAAGTTTCATTATCATCTTTTTCTTTTTCCTTTATTATTATTTGGCTTTGGGTATGTTCAATTATTTTGCATGGAAAAACAAGAAGCAAAGTAAAGTCAAAAAGGAGGATGATTTGATAGCTAAAGCATACTTGTGAAGAAAGAAAAGCAACAAAAGTATTGGTTCTCTCCATCTCTTGCGTTTTCCTTTCAACTTTACTGCGAAACACGAGACAAAGTGGTTTTTGTTCTCCCCACTTTTGTCTCATCCCAACCCTTTCCATCTTATTAAACCCATCCTTGTCTCATAATGCATCACTTCTAGACACCTTCTTATATCAACGTTAAGTACGTGATGATTTCACATTTAGTTCCTCGATTATAGTAACATTTGCTTTTAATTTTATTTTTTTGAAACTTGAATTCATTAATATCAGTTTAATTGTGGGCCAACATCTATCAACTACAAGCTAAATGTGAACTAAAGTATTTTGATAATGTTGTACTCCATGTTTTTTTTTTTTTTTTCAAACAACTTTTTTTTTTCTTTTTTCTTTTAAACTACTTCTGGTTATCGGGGTCTATAATGTATCAATCAAAACTTTTTTGAATATTATCGACTTTATTACAATGTAATATCTGTTGCTGTCGTTTCTTATCTAAAAGAGTCACTTTGTACTACTAAACTACAACAAGGTCATTATCACGTATCAATCAAATTTGACTGTTAAATTATTAAAAATATGTTACAGCTATTTTTTTTTTTATATCATTCGGAAGGGGGAAACCATACAACCCATATATATTACGCTATTTAATTCACTATTAAAACTAGGACAAGCTAGAGAACTCTTTACCATAATATATGAAAATAAATAATTTTTTTTTTCAATTCATGAGGGACTAATAAGGAGTGGTAATTAACTGTACGTAAGGATGGGAAGCAGTTTCCTTTAGCATTATAAAAGACACATCTAAAATAATTAGAGATAAAATGTGATATTAACTTCAATCTAAAAAACTTAATAAAGTAAATCATGGGTATTATCAAATTAAAGTTCAAGGAAAATAATGGAAAACATTTACATACCTTAACAACATCTTCGTACTCCTCATGAGGGGAGATTGGAGGGCTATCAGTTTCTTCTGTAAGAGGACCGTTGCTGTTCAGAGGTCCACTGCTATGAGACAACCTTCCGGAAGTTAACGGTGATATTTCATGCTCATTGTGCATCTACAAAATCAACCAAAACATTAAAAAAATGCAAACAAGAGGACAACTCCAGTGAAGTTAATCATGAACCACAAAATTACAAATTTGACTCCAGCGGGAGCTATTGACGGTCTTTAAACAGCTTAATTAGATTGATTTACATTCTTGTAATCCTTTGTTTTGCGTGTTTTTTTACCACTAAAAAAAGGGTTCTCGAGGTATTCTTTAATATTTTAAAAATAAACATTATTAAATTAGAATTATTATAATACATTAAAATTGAACAAAAAATAAGTTAGTAGGATTAAGTGTGAAGTAAGACTTACGGATTGTGCCATGATGCGTTCAAGAACCATTTGAGAGGTTGCGGAAGAAGCAAAGCAGAACGTGTTATTCCCGAAGAGTTTCGCCGCCGACTCCTCGTCGTAGAAGGCGTTTTCCGGCGCGGCGGCGCCGGAATTATTAATGCCCATCGCACTGAGTTTGGGAAGCAAAGACGAAGACGACGGAGCGGTGGAAGGAGAAAGCGCCTTGCATATCTGGAGAGCAGAGGCGCTCCAGGATCTAGACAGGAATTCCATGGGCAACCTTGGACTTTCCGGCAGCTGAACGCCGCCGTCAAAGCGCTTCTCCGCCCACAAGGAGTCCATGCCCGTATACATATTAGTGGGGGTTGTTTAATTGTTTAATTGTTTGTGTGAGCTGAGAGACTGAGAGTGCATGAGATCATTGTGGTGTGGAAATATATATATAGGGAAAAGCCGCAAAGGGTCAAGAATGAAGGATGTAGGGCTGTAGAGAATGGTCAATGATACTGTTTGACTGGTCGTTATAGGGCCTACCCTTATTCCTGCCACCGGTCTTTTCTGCCAATTATTGAGAATTCTATAGTTCTATACTATCATTAGTGACTTAGTGTAATTAATTCTGTCTTGAATCTTGATGGATAATTAGTAGATAGTCGATGATTTATTAATGATATTGATTTTAATTTTATCCACGAAATGTCCACATAAAAAACCCATTATATTGAGTGTAGCTTCATAAGCTGCTGCCCAAACTTGATCTTGTGTCTTTGTCACAATCTACCACCTAAGAATTAACTGAGCTTCTTGATTGTGTGAGCGTAATTAACTTATTTTTAGCATGTATGAATTTGGTTAGTAGTGGCTCGGAATCCAACCGAGTTGATCAAGCAATTAATTTGTTAATCTTAAGGTTTGAATTTGACTTCTTGTAAAAGTTGTGTATTTTGGCTTCTTAGTTTGAGTTGGTCAGCTATGGACAATTTAGACTGATTTATGTTGTTGCAGTCTTAAACCAACTAGAGTTACAATGCGGGTTTCACTAGGGTGTATCTTTGAGTAGCTGTTGGTTGAAAGGTGGTGATAGGGATTATACTTTATCCATATACTTACACTTGAGTTCGATATATGTATAGGGGACTATGAGGTCCCCTTCTCGAGCATATCCGGCCACCTTGAGTTTGCTTGACCCGAGCTTAATTGGAAGATAGTCCTAATGTGGATTGATAGTCGCGCTTTATGCTCGGGTCACAGCTCTCCATCACAAAAGATCGAGAAGGATATTCAAAGTCCTGATCCATTATTATTTTTAGAGAACTATTTTTATTGTCATATTGCACTATTCGACCTTATCACGATAATGCGAATGTCAGGAATTTAACGGCACGTGGCCTTATAAGTGTTGCCCCCGTCAGGGCCGGTGTATGCGGGACACATGGTGCACATGTGCATGTTCCCTCAAGACCTCTATACGCATTAATTGCCTATAGGGAGGGGCTTTTGGACTTTCATGGAGATCATACTTAAGTTCGGGAACGTCTGATCACGTATTATATTCAACTACCTGAGACCGAATATAATACTTCAACGTATTTGCAATATTTGACGAGCTTACTCAAAACACACATTAAGATAGTAATTAGTTTAAGGCAAGGTTGACTATGACCTGGGAGCAAGATCAACACCAAGGGACTCAAGCAATTAATTTGATTGTCTTTTTCCTCAACACAATTACTTTTATGTCTCTTTATTTAATTCTAATTCTACAACTTCATAAAATGCTGTGATGGGCATCATTCAAACATTGAGAATTTACAAAATGACAAGGAAATACAAACACATTGCCATTCATTGTTCCCCAATCCCCATTACCCTTAACAGATTTCAGTCATGAATTGTTAACGTCACATGACGGCAACTTCTGGCTATCTTCTGATCTGCTGCAATCTGCAACCAAAGTTTTTTTTTTCAGTGATTGGACAGATAACTATATGAGGAAGAAGATGTACGTATATGGGTGTATGTGTAAAGTAGAGGTTTTCAGGCGTGCCTCTAGACATCATTTTATATAGACCAGACCAGACCAAACCAAACCAGAACAGACTTTCTGATTCACTGTTGCCATATATGTCTCAGTGTCAGGGCTGAAAAGGAGATATTATTATGCTGATTTATACCAATGGGAACCGGCCCTCCAATCCTCCATGCATATCCACCTTATTGTATATGATTGCACCTAATTAAGGGCATCTCCAATCACACTAGTTCTTGCCTAGAATGATTATACCTAATCTCGAGTGTTTATATTAGAGCAACCACATTAATGGTTTTTGCATGTTAAAAAAATCAAACAATGATTTTTTGCACAAATTGTGGAAGTGATTTTTGTCATTTTTTTTTTAGCAAGACCCAAGTTTTTTGTGGGTCCCGCAGAAAAGAGAAATGGAAGGACACTACCTATGCCCACTGCACGTGTCAGCTGGGCGTGTTCAACTTTACTTTAATTTTTTTCTTCTTTTCCTCTTCCCTTTTTTTTTCCTCCTCTAGGTGGACCTGTAAAAACCATGAAAAAAAAATCAAAACAAATGAGGATGTTCTTAGTATCTATCTTAAAATCTTGATAAAAGAGGTAAATCATATCAGTTTATAGAAAAATAAATTTTTAATCTAAATTTAGAATATATCTCAAATAGTAGCATTGTTTATGATAGGTGATGGGTGAGGACGAGGAGTTCAATAGTTGTCATCGGTTGGACTGTAGTCATTGTCCTCATCCTTGGCGCAGTCACTCGAAATTTCGAGATGTATAATAATTCAAGTAATTCGTAGTCATATTTTAGGTAATTGGTTTATCATGTTTAGCACTCAACTAATTTGTAATTAATCAATAGGGTTACGTTTAAGGATTTAGTTTCCTATTTATGTCAGCAACATAAAATGATATTTTTCCTCTTTTATATTAATCTTTGACGTCTCCAAAATGTGCCAATAACAGTAATACACTACTTTTACTGTCTTTAAGCATCTCTGTATTAATTTTGAAATAGTGGTGTTAACCGGCTATTGACTCCAATAGTCGCAAAACCAAGAATAGGATCGATCAATCAACATGACACATTGACACTTATTGCCCCAACTTCACAAGCCAACTTTGAGAACAACTTTTGAAACATGTGTAGTATATACTATCTTTCATGAACAAGTGATTGTTGCTATCTTCTTGTCCTTCTTCACAGTTCACGCTATGAAAAATATAATGCAAGCTTTAGAGTGGTCCATGCACTCATCATAATTAACATCAGCAGAGACAATTAATCACATGATACAAGGTTGAGCTGTGTTCTTGAGACTCTTTGTGAGCCAAATGGCAGTCTCCCTAGGGGAAACCTTTTCAGGCCCAAAGGGTTTCAGCAACACTGCAAGCTCTTCAAACCTCTCTTGTTGCATCAGCTGTGCGCTAAACTCGAGCACGCCTTCCAACGCCTCGGCCCGCTGCTGAAACGACGAGGTGTCGAATCTGCAGCACTGCCTGCAGGAATCTGAATACAATTCACCAGTTCTGTGATTGCCCTTTGAACATTCCCTTCCATTGCCATCTGGTTTCGGGACTATGCACATTTCTTTCGTTATCAGGCGATCACCCCCCGAGTCTGAAGACGTTGTGGATGGCGTTTTCGGGGTGGAGATGGGAAACTCCACCATTTTGTCCATTCTTGGAGCATTCACAGACACATCAAGAGAGTCCACGCTGCAAAGTAGACTAATGACATTATGTTTGCGTCGTGGCTCGAGCTTTGCAGGCTTGTTTGACACTCGCGGAGAAGATCTTCGCGCTGATTGTGAGCGTTTGCTGACCGGAGTGTGTGAAACCGGAAGCTGCAGATTAGAAACCGGGGCTTAAAAGAGATACAAAGAGCCAAATCAGGCCATCTGCACCTAAATTTAACAGATCAGGGAACCTAGATTATCTGTATATGTGTCAAGACCTTGTGGTCTAGTGGCACCCGGTTACACTCCCATACAGAAGGGGGTGGGTTCGAGCCTCAGTGTAGGCAATATTGACTCTTTGTGCTTCAGTAGGTTGAGAAAGTAGTTATGAACAAATACTGCATTATAAAAGAGTCATAGTACTAACAATTATAACATAACAGATGGTGCAACCGTTATCACTGTTAGTAAAAACAGACAACATTAAACTCACAAGTTCACGAGTTGAACCGGGGGTGGATATCTTCAATGGAGGAGACTCTTTCCTAGGAGCTGCAGAGGTTTTATTTGAACTTATAAGACTCGGGGACTCTGAAAACTTTGGGATACTGGAAGGACTTTCCACGGATGGTTTCGATAAATTTTTATTCGAAGAGATCATGTCATCTTGAGCTTTAAGAGATAAGCAAGGAAAGTCCAGTTCTGATTCAGAAACACCAGGTTTCAAGGCCCTATCACTGCTAATTTCAGGCTCGACAAATCTTGTTCTCTTTACGTTGTCGAAACCAGTGCTGTTTACAGGGCGAGTGCTCTGTCGAGTGCTTTCCAATGCACGATGAATCCTCGGGACGTAAGGCTGAAGATGGGGGTGTCTCAGCAAGTCTGCAGCCTAAAACAGGATGTTAAAGAAAATCAGAGTCACAGAATTGTGAATGGTAAGGATGAACAGATACTACATTGTAACAGAGTCAATAGTACTCAAAAAAAAAAAATCAAACAGGTTTTTCTTCCTTATTAGCATGAAATCTTTATTAGGATGTATGTACATTTGGTCTGTGCTCAGGGTTTTTTCTCAGCATACTCTTGACGATCCCCCGGCTGTGACAAGAACAACAAGAAAGTTTCTGAGTTATAGCAGAAGCAGAAGCAATTGAGCATTGTGCAGGCTAAGATATGCAGAATGGGGTGAAGTAATAACACTCACAATGCACCAGAATAAGTTGTGGGAAGTGGAGCCATTATGCATTTATTTATCTTGTTGATCAGACCTTGCATATCCTGCATTGCAGAAGGCAAAAGCAATTGTAGTGCAGTTCAAAGGCAATGCCATTTTGTACTGTCATATTGATGAAAAGACGACCAAAACGGGGACCAAGCTGGTCAGACTGTTGACTTGACGATCATAATGTTCCAAGTTCGATTCCCAGTGGGAGTGGCCTATTAGCCTTCTCGGTCAACCTAGGCTGGTTTACCTTCTTGTGGTCTTTCTGCCGGTTAGGATCACAAGGCGGGATTTTCTCAGTGCACATCTTCAAATAGTGACTACGGGTTTCCCTCATTATTCAAAATAAAAAAAGATTATCAAAACCTGCAGATAGCAATGCATATATGACTTACAAATGCTGTGAATGCAGGTCTGTGAGCAGCCATCTCATACATGCAGCAACCTACATTGCAGATAGGAGTTTGTTAACAATAAGCAAAGGAGAGTGTATTCTGCACCGGTTTCCGTATTCTGCAGACTAAGACTAATTCAATCGAGTCTCAATTGGCTTCGGGGAAATAGGCTTACCCAAAGACCAGATATCTGATTTGGAACCATAAGGTATGTCAGCAAGAAGCTCTGGGCACATGTAACATGGAGTTCCCACCACCTATAACATAGCAGATAATATAATATAAAATATAAACGTGCAATCTCACTATTAGTTTAAACTTTTAGTTGAAACGGAACACATACTTTAATTATACGATATGTATACCCATAGTGAAGGTACATACCGAAGAAGCTAGGTCACCGGAGGACAAAACTTTAGCAAGACCAAAATCACCTACACTCAACCAAACATTGAATTAAACAAGCCAAAATAGCATGAATCATATCCAAAATTCAACCTGATCGAGGTAAATGCTTTTAAAATTCAACCTGATCGAGGTAAATGCTTTTACCTAAACGTATGTCGTGATCTTTCGTCAAGAATATATTAGAACACTGAACCAAACACTTTATATCAGTCACAACACAGTTTTTTCAAGGACGATAGATAGATTTTCAAGCACATTTCACCAACCTTGACATCGCGGTGAAGAATATGATTTGTGTGTAAGTAGTCAAGTGCTATCAACAATTGCACCAGCCATTTGCAGAGCTTCTGTTCATTGTTCAACACTTAGATAAAATTTCTAGACCTTTATGAATCATATGAAAAAGGGGATGTAAAGTAAGTCAGTTAACCTACCTCCTCAGAGAAGAGTTCTCCATTTGCTCTCTTGAGGGCTTCTCCCCTTCATTCATACAAAACAAAGTCAATATAGAACAAGCTAAGAAATATAATAGGATAACCCCTAGGGTTAAATGTTTGATCTCTTCAACATTGTTGCAGCAAAACTTTACTTACATATCTCCTCCTTCACAATACCCTAAGATGATGCATACATAACATCCCTGAAAATGATGTTATCACTTTGAGAATGGAACAGTAATATTCTTTCAAACCATAAAGCAATCATTACTCAACAAAATCGATACGGGCTGATTCAGGACTGAACCGACCTTGAATCGGTCTAAAGCTAACAAGGCTGGCCTAGGATTGCCTCGGAGAGGTTTGGTCTTGGACCAGCATTTTGAAGGCTCGGGAACATGCCCAAGCTTGACCTTTAGCAATAGGAATGCCAATTGTACCCGTACACGACGGGGAACTCGATTCCCCGCCCCTATGAGGACGGGGATAGAGACAAAAATAGGGAATGGGGGCAATTTTGAATTTCCCGCAGGGGACAAGGGCGGAGATAGGGATGGGGGGACTTTTTCCTTCCCCGGCAGGGATGGGGCCGTGGATGGGAAATGAGAAGAAAGTCGGGGTAGTGCCCCACTCCGCCCCGTTGACATCTCTATTTGGCAACCTCTAATTGCAGTCATTATATCATATGACAACTTCTGCCTATCTAAAATTTGATTTCAGAAATCATTATAAAACTGTTTTTTAATAATAGGAGTTTGATGAACCTTCTCTACCCAGGAATCTTTGTACTCCACAATGTATGGATTTCTTGCTTTGGCAATCAACTCCATCTGCAAGAAAACCAAAATGTCATGATGAATCAGCTGCAAGCCTGCAATGAACATACACCACCCTTTATACTGCAACAAAAACTCTTGACAGAATCACACATTTGAAATGGAGAACACTTCAACATTACCTATGTAATAAATGTACAGTCTCATTATCAGCTTAAACTTTTAATTGAGACAAAACACATCATCGGACTAACATTTTCCTTAACTTTTCATAAGACCAACTAACCTCTTGGTGGGCAGATCTGCGGGTTCTCTCTGTCTGTCGAGCAAGTCGAATTTTCTTCAGAACATATCTTCAATGCCAACAAACAAGAGCCAACATTCAAACCAATGAAAAAACATCATATACATACACAAACATAAAAGCAAAAATCTTCAATGCATATATATGATTTAATTTCTTGTCTTACTTCTTCTTTTCCTGTCTGTGTCTGACAAGAAGAGCAGAACCAAACGATCCCTTCCCAATCTGCTCCAGAATTTCATAATTTTCCATTCTAATACTCACACTTCAATTCACACCATCACAAAACCATCAACCATATATATATGTAAACAACAAAAAGCTCAAAACTTTAAGCTCAAAAAGAGAAATTTGAAATTCAAGAATGCCCAGATCCACCAATAAGAATTGCAGAAGATAGATGTAGCATGGTATGAGTGTAGACAAAGGTGGCAAACTCGCTATATATATATATATATATATGGTTGTTGATGTTGTTCCCACAATAGGTTATATGATTTGATGTATTATTCGATTTGTATTTTCCTAAAAATAGAGGAACAGGGGGGCAGGGTGCATGGACAACATAAGGACGTACGTTTGGATTTAATGTTTGATGAACAATCGTACAATCATATGGGGTTTGATTTGATCCATAATTCCCTAACAACGACATTTTTTTGTGCTGGTTTAATTGTAAAAGTGTTCAACCAGCCTACTGCTACATAATTTCAATTGCAGCCTCTAGGTCGAGCCTGTCACACAAATCTTCGTAGTGTGATTTATCTCTGTTGTGTGATTTGTGGACTGTTATTAAACATAAACAAAATTTATCAGTGTACACGCTTAGATAGTGACTCTGGATAAAAATATTCTCGATTATAACAATCATATGTGACGTAACATGTATTAATTAATTAATTGCTAAAAGTAGAAGCTCAGCTCGTTGAATTCATCAATGAGTAACTAATTGTAATGCATTACGTTAACTGAAATCTCTGGAGATATATATACTATAACTTGGTAGGATAATAAGAAGAAATACAATGTGAGATGGGAGTTAAAGTGTGATGTGTAGAGGGGAGAAGCAGTGGTTGGAGATGTGATGGGAGGTTAGTGAGATGTGATATTTTATTGATTATTTGGTGAAATGGAGCTGTCAAGCAATCAAAGCTGTGGTTAGGTTCACTTTCATGATTGGATATCATTAAATTACTTTTGTTAACAACATTTGGGCCCAATAAATAATGGGTTCAGTGAGCCCATAGTTGTAAGCCCGTTTGGTTTTGTTTAGGCCCAAAGCCTAGCTGAAAATGTGACCCGAAAACTTAAGATTTGTTCATCTTTCGGACAAGAGTAGTGATGGACTCTTAAGTTTTGGAGTTCAAAAATTTATTAATATATGGATTCTAGGATGTCATCCTAGGCCTTAAAAAGTTTCTCATAGACAATCTCGATGGTGGAATCGCCCAATCTAAGCGCCCTCACACCCTGACCCGACAGGATTGTGGAAATCACAATGTATCTCAACAACGTAAAGTTTTTGAATTGTATTGCCCATAGGATAGCTCCCTATCACGGTCAATTCCATACATAGACACATTGTTATTGCCAGCAAAGAATAACTATTAACTCAACTGCATGCTATTACTTGGGAGTATTAATAAATGAGGTAAATCATATTGTATCTCAACAGCCTAATGTGCTTGAATTGTATTGCCCATAGCTCTATATCATGGTCAATTTCATACATAGCCACTTGTTATTGTCAACAAAAAAAAGCTATTAATTCTAACGTTTTAGGACATAAATTGATTTTCTAAAATATTGTACTCCAATTCCAAGGGCTCTCACTACCTCTATATATCCCCGAGTCCATACCTTCATTTAGTAAGAATTGAATTTTGCACGTTACAACTGTCAATAAAATAAAGTTATTGATTTTTTTAATTGATTAATCAATTGAGCTGTGTTCAACACAAGAATTTCATTTTCTGACTTATATATGGGTATTATGAGGTAATAGAGATCCCACATTAAAAATTAAAGGTGAGTTTTTTCTTATGTTTTTTCTAAGGCTTAATAATAAGTAATGGGGAAGTGGGGATGAAATGATAATAGATTTTACCAGTCTTTATCTCTATCATCGACCCTACGTTTACAGGACCAGCTTGCCACCTTCAGCCATCTTTTTATTCCATTTCTCTCTCTCATGTTCATCGATCTTAATTTCTTGATTCATTTTTCAGCTAAGCTATTATCCTTTTCAAAGGTTCTGGATGGTGCCCCATTTCTTGCTCAAAACTTTTGGTAACAGTATCATTAGCATTATTGCTCTGCAGAATTGTGCCGGCCGGCCATTTTGTACAACGTATGGAACAACAACAAATGTGGTCGGGATTTAATTTGTTGTATATGTTTTATATGTTATTGAGTGATAACATGTGTTTGAGACTTGAGTGTAGTAGACTGACATTACTCGTCTTTGAGGGTCCCATATGAATTGAGTTTGCTAGTTAAATGGGTCGGTGATAGATGCGGGACATTCTGGCCATGATATGATACATTAATATATAAGTTTGTAAAGAGCAATGCTATAACCCCTTCTGTTTTCACTTATAAATTAAAATTTCCCTCCTGATGTGACATTATCTTATTAGTAGCTAAATTTATTTTTTAATTAGTAATTGATCAATAAATTCATTGACACCCAATGAATGAAAGTCACATCAAGAGGGAAAAGTTAATTTGGAGGGAAAATACAGAGGAGAAAAAGCATTTTCCTTTTGTAAATGCAAGATAGGTTAGACTTACATCACCTAAATGTATGATCAATATAATTAATAATAATAAAAAAGCTGTTTAGCTCTCATAGACATAAACACACTATTAAACCACTTAAATAATCGCGCATTTTTTATGTTATTGTTCTTAATTTCTTAATCTCATTTTTTTTTTCAATAAAATTTGACTAAAGCATGAAGAAATTAAAGTATATGGTAATAAAGCTAGGTAGGTGGTGATTGCTGTTGGTTGGACAAGCACCACATGATGATGATGAAGAAGATCCATGGGTCCCCATTTCCTAGAGTGTTTCTCAATGGATTATTTCTGATGAAGAATCTTACTAACAATGCAAAGAGAATGGCTACATTACCCTACACAAGATCCACAAGTATATATGATTTACTATATATAGAGTTCTACATACAACATTTTATTCCTTATTTTCTTTTAATTTCTACGTTTTGATTGGTTGATACTTTTATTAGGTGACTGCTCATTTTTCTTTTAGCCAATCAATGCAAGACACATGGTTTTTTTTTTTTGTTTTTTTTTTGTTTTTTACATTTTCGAGAAGCAAGCCAAGTACTGGACTTCGTCAATTAGGTCTTTGCTCAACAATCTTCCTAGTAGCTTGGTGATGGATTTGACCCTTCACGGGCCTCCACCCAACATAACTAATGTCCACGCATATTGCTCGGTAACTAATCTGAGTCTTGCAAGAGTGGTAACATCTTGATAGTAGACATGTACATAGCCTTCCAAGTTCTAAAGCTATCCTAACTCCTCATGCCGATTCTATGACTAGGAGCAACTGTGTCACCGCTAGCAATTAATTCATTGATCACTCATATATATGTAAGATTTGATAATACGTACTTAGACGTTTTAGACTTCTCTTAAAAAAACAACGAGATTAGAGTAAATAGAATGGTGACGGTAGATCTCTTCACTCAAATTATTCTCAATTGTCTCTCATCCCTCTCATTGAAATTTTTTCTATTAGAGCAATGTACTACCCTAAGCGCTTCAATCACTGTTCTGACAACACTTTTAAACAAACTCTAATGTAGAAGTGTTTGACTAAATTATCAAGACGGTCTAATCGGTATTATAATTCTTATCTCGATCAACAATATAATTAATGTGATGAAAATAATAGTCAACACATATTGCCCATTCATTAGGGAATATATGTGACAACTACTAGTATATCAAGAACAGCCATCGGATCATGTGTCGATGCATAGTCCAAGATGAAAGTAGGAATGGGTGGCAATGTTGCTAATGCTTTGTTTTTTCACAAGATTTAGTTGAATAATAATAATGAATATAATGGTATAGTGGCCTATTTGGACCACCCTTTCTCTGATCCATAATCCCCCATTGGCCCATTTTCCTACCCACACATTTCATATATGTTGGTGTAATCATAATATATATATATATATATATATATATATATATATATATATATATATATATGCGCGCGGAGTAGTATACATATATACTTCACATCGTCTCTACAAAAGATTGTAGATTGTAGAGTGATAGTTCAAACAGTTTACTCATTTTTCCTGCAAGCTCCTTTGTATGTGCAAGTTGATTACTTTTTTTATATTTTTTTATGAGTTCCCGGCAATACATAAACTGTAGTATCTTTTCTATTGGATGATACCTAATATGAGATTGACTCTGATATCAAATTGAATAATCTGTTTCGTTTCAATTAAAAGTCTAAACTGCACATACCTATCATGACGTGTGTTCCAAGTAAGATGGTTCTCGGTGATAGTGGGTCTCTCCTGGAATCTATAACACATAAAATGCCCAGGAGTGGAATTAGAAAAAGAAAAGGAAAAGGATTGATTGCTAAGAAATATGTAGAATGAAACCAAATTGAATTGGAAAACTTGAAATGAATGAACAAAATTGAATTGAAAAGCTTGAAATGAATGAACAAAATTGTACTTTTAATATATTAAAAATGTATTTTTTGATACTTTTTATTTTGATCTACACAATGATATGCCTGACTTTGAGTGTATGAACTCTAGAGTAGGAAGAAGAAGAAAGAAAATTGAAAAAGGTTTTAGACTAGAGAGAAATTAAACAGAAAATAAGTTGAGATAGAATATTATTAATATGTGCTATTACACTTAGGCTACTACTATATATATACATGTTAGTACTCAAAAAAAAAAAAACATATATATATATATATATATATATATACATGCATGTTATATCCTTCAAGCAATTAGAACATTTCAATATATCATGTAATATAATCAAGCTGTCACTCAATTGTGATTATTTCTTCAATCCATATAATTATATATTTGTTTCCATAATTTTGGTCATCAGTCAAAATTGACATTTATCAAATCTTATAAGAGATTGAGTCACAATAGTGTGAGACGGCGCGGGTAGGGACTGCCGCCCTGCCTAAGAGATAGTTGCTCCTTACTTACGATAGAAATTAAACCATAATGCTTATACACGGCGGGTCTCTTTACTTGGATGATCTGAATCCGACCATTGTTCAATATAATGTTCCAAATAACATGAAATGTATGCAACAACGTAACAGCAGCCATTGGTGAGTGGATGCTTACGATTCTGTGTACGATGATAATAATAATTATGATTTACACAAAGTATATTATCTACTAAAGTATGAGAAATACTTACATCCATATAAGGTGATAGCTAGTTAGTATGCGGTTGGATCAATTATTGTACAACACGTGAACATAGATATTTCAGAATATGATGATGGTATCAAATTAAATGATGTGTTATTTCTTAACATGTTTACGTACATTGATTTTTCTCTTTTTATCTCTCTATTTTATGAGTTTCTCAATAAGAAGACTTTCAGTATATTTCATATATATTCTCACGGATTTTTAGAAAACCTAAGAAATTTAATAGGCGGGATAAAATCTTAAGACTTTTAATCATTCTGTCATCTGTTTTACACTTATTAGAAGAAAAATAATTTGGGACAACTTCAACCGAGTTGATCCAGGCCCAGCAATTGGCTTAATTAGTAACTATATACAATGTTTCAAGTTCGACTCCTTGTGGCCGTCTTTTAATTTGCCAGCTAGGGTAACAATGCAGATTTCACCTGAGTAGCGGCCATAGATTTTTTTTAAAAAAATTAATGAATAAAAATAAATATTAATTATATATTTATTTTCTTCATTCTATTCTGTGGTTTGAATTGGATGACTCAACTTTATTAAGAAGTTATATTGGAGGGATCACTTAATGTGGCTTCCAAAATATGGTCCCATCAAAGTCAACCTATGATGCTATATATCAATTCCAATGAACCAATCATCCTTTTTTGTTCAGCTCTTAATTAACATTATTTGATGTTCCAACATCCAATTATGTAATGTCAACAGTTGAATATATACCACCTACCTTGTGAATAATGGCATGGTGTGTATACCTCAGCTTACACTACTATAGTATATATGATTGATCTGCAGATATATTGCTTGCTTTGCTAGAAAGGAACATGGATATATATTTTTTGATTACGAAAAAATTCGTAGCCACTAGCTATTTGATCAAGGATGTGCATTATCTAATAAATTATGCTTTCGAAAACATATGTGATGAGTTCGACGGAGAGATTGCTAGCAAGAATTAAACTCATGACTACTCAAGTACTATATACAAGAATCATGTTCCACCTACTCAGCCACCCCTTCTAGGACAAGAACATCAATTGAAAGATGCATTGTGTGTATTTCGTTAAACAAAGGTTTAAACTATTGTTAACTATGCTACATGGTCGAACATTATAAAGTTTAACGCTTTCGGGCACTACAAGAAAAATCGCGAATCGTGACGGAAAAATTTCGTCGCGAATTTGTTCCGTCGTCTATAGACTTGTCGTATTTTTGTACATGACGGATCAATTTCGTCACAAAATAAGGCGAAGGAATAAGGCGTCACATATTTTGCGACGAAATTATTTCTGTCGCAATCCATCGCCTTAAGATCCCGACTTCAAAATTCTTTCCATCATGACACTGATTATAAATTTAAGCATATATATAAAATATAAATATGACTTCATGATCTTTACATCCAATATATCTTCTGCTCCATATAGCAGTAGTTTGTACTAACATTAGCACCATAAATCCCGAGCTGAGTTATCTGATCACCCAGAGTCAACCAATTCAATTAAACTCCCCATTATATCTTGTACTCATCACTCATAAATACAAATCTCTCATCAAATTCTCTACCTTATAAAAATACTATAACTCGCTCTAATAGCCAACAATTAGTGATGAATTATGAGACATAGCTTGTCCCCATGCAATAATGATAGACAATTAGATATATTGCATTGTATAATATGTAGTAGTGCATCTAATTTGACTGCATACGTATAATAAAGCCAAATACCAAAGTTTGAACAAACAAGAAGAAGAAGAAAAAATTGGACTAAGAGAGAATGGCGTCAAAGCCAAGCAAGCAATGCAGTACGTGCTGTCTCTGTTAACTATTTTCGTCCATCTTGTCTGCACCTGACAAGTTGCCCAATGCCCAGTGCCCGTGAACTGCTTATACTTTTGTAATCTGTATATTATTCTTTATAATTTTTGGTGGCTAATCTTTTATTCTTTACTGTGCATTATATTATTTAATGATATATATTATCCATGCTAGCTAATATAGATGATATATATATATATATATATATATATATATATATAGTTTTTGCTTGCATAACAAAGCATTCGGTATCTTGATCTATCATCCATTTATATATCCATGCCACCTCGGGTTTCAATTATCACTCTCTTTCATGCATATATGTTGCATGGTTGACGGATTGTTCTTGAATTACACAATAGCTAGGTGGAACTAAATTGTTGGGCTGAGGTTGGTAAAGAGAATCTAGTAATTGGTAGTTAGGTGATTGTTGGATGCAGGTCAGTAAAAAGTCAAGTTCTCGAAAATGTGATGGGGTGTATAAGAAAATAAAGTTGCCAGTTATATCTTTTGGCGTAGTGGTAAATGCTTAATCCTAACAAATGGTATTATATTAGAGCCACGTTACGGGTTCAGCGTTCTGAATTCATTTTATATGTAACTTAGCTGATCCAAAACTTTATAATAGAATCCGTTTTTTTGGATTTGACAATATGATATATGATTTCTCATTCATAGACATTGATAATAAGATCCATGTATTTAGTAGCACCTTAGGATGTCATATCCTTAAAAGTAAAGGGCAAAGTTCAAACGAGGAAAGGCTTATCGTATATACCTAGGCACCAAAAGATGAGAAAGGGGTAGTAATGAGATTAATGTTAAAATCAATAATCAATTGTAAAGGTTACAAATTCGCTTCTTGCCAACACCCTTCCAGTCGAGTTCATTGCACAGAATTCCAAGTACGATTTACCTCTCCTGTGTGATTTGTGAATTATATTATTACACAAGAACAAGGTTTACCCCGTACGTACATATTCTCGGATAGTAATTGTACGTTTCCATTGTCACCTATAAAAACATGTTTAATATTGGGATTAAATCTTAAGATAAGTTCCCAATAATTTCAATTGGAATGGAAGCACATGGAATTATTCGAAAGCAAGAATAAAATAGGGTTGAACAACTTGAACTGAAACAGTTTAACGTAGACACATTGCGCTAACGTAGGAAGGGACAATGAGATAAGTAGATAACGTAGGACCAAGCTGCCGTTGCCCACATTAACACATAACCACTTGATGTAGTTAATGTAATCAGTTTATTAGCCACCTTAAATTAACAGTACTTACTATAATTACCAAACCGAGCTTTCCTCCTTTATACTTTTGGTTGGTCCAACTAATTAATAACTATTGTGTGTTTAACGAAATTAGGAGTAACACTATACTTTTTTCTTTTTAGCCTCTAAATGTTGTTGGGTAATGAAAAGGGGAGACTTGTGTATCTTTTTACCCATTGTCCTCCATTAAATTTTTTTTTTCTTCCTTTTTGCTATTTAGATGAATTTTTAAGTGGGCTTTGAAACCTTATATTGAAGGAAATGCGGAAATTGGGAAAACCTTGTGTATCACCGTCGTTCAGCCTAATGTGCGGGTTGTGGACAAATTTTGGTCTTCTTCTCAATCTTTATCAATTTAGAAACTGAGCGATAGCTTTCTCCTCTTCTCTATTCTTAATCTCTACATTTCATTATTCTTATAATTGCAACTTCTACTCTATAGTTTCAGGGACACGGCCCTATAGAGAGTTGTGCTAACTTAGGGAAGTGACACCGAAGTACTTTGATTGAGCCCGTCATAGACAAACCACTCTTTTAAGGCAGTACGTGTTACTTAACGTGATACAACTTTATTCATCTTTTCATTTCTAATTTTGGCCTACATACACATTAGCACCATACACATTCCCAACAAATGTGACATTATTTGGCCGTTGAAATTGAAACTTTAATTCAACGTTTTTGTTTTTTGTTTGTTGTTGGATGACAAGAGAAACCTATTAGTCGCTATTTAAGAGTGTGCACTGGATAAGCATTGCTAATGTGTAAATTTGTAATATTCCACGAATCACACATGAGAGGTATACCGTAAACCACACTAGGAAGACTATGTGCAACAGATTCATCAACTGAGAGAGTGTTGACAAGAATCAAACGCGTGACCAAAAAAGGAAAATAGAAATTTGTTTCAAGTCTCAATCATAGAGTTGAGTCTTTGATATGTATATAGAAAATTGAGGTTAGAAGTTTCATACAAATAGCTAACTGGTTAATTATTAGTGTACCAGAAATTGGATGAGAAGATTCTATTTCATAGCTCACTAATTAAGGATTTTTGTTCCTCGCTAACACCACAATCATATATGAGTACCGACTCAAACTTTATCTGATTGATCAATAGACATCCAATTGTCACATGGACACGTATCCGATGTGGACCAATCATCATTCATCAAATGCCAAATCATCATAAGTGAAGAGTAATATGATGTTATATTGCCTCGATATTTTTAAATACCGAAAAATCAGTTAATAAACTTATGAAAAATACAATAAATTTAATATAGGTGAAAGACTCAGAAAGTATTAGATAATTAGTGAACATATTGGTAATGTAATTGTACAATCCGAAGTAAGATTGATAGTTTACATGGATGTCAAATACATTGTGGTCCAGTAGCACCAAGTTGCTCCCTTATGTGGGAGGTTATGAGTTTGAGTCTCACTGGAGGCGATATTGAGTTCACACTATATTATGTTTGTATTTTGCGTTATGAAATTCTGTACCTGAAATAAATTAGTAATTGTGTCTTATGCTATAAATTTATGTGTCATGTGTTGTGAAAATTTGTACCTGAAATAAATTAGTAATTGTGTATTATGCTATAAATTTATGTGTCATGTGTTGTGAAAATTTGTGCCAATGGACACAAATTATGTACCTAAATCAGATTTAAAAAATAAGTATATGTGTCTTGTGTTATGAAATTCTGTACATTACGATTTGAATTCTGTACCTCGTCTTTTCAATCTAGCTGGGTTCATAATGCTATATTATGTGTCTTGCGTTGTGATTTTTTGTGTTTTATATTATGAATTTTGTACATTACGAGTATAAATTTTGTATCTCGTTGTTTAAATTCAGGGTCCATAATGCTACGTGTTCCATAATATAAATTGCCAAAGAACATGTGGGCCATCCGGATTAGGTACAAACCTAAGTTTTGCTTTGTTTTTGTTTATTGACAACTAGTCCTCATTCTTTGATTGCTTGTGTTATGGAAAGCAATAAATTAGTGAAATATTGCACGTTGCTCCCTCCACATAGTTGGCCTCTATCTATAAATAGAACTCTTGCCATTCCCTACACAGCCCAAGCACGTGCACGGTGCACCATACTACCCTAGATTTTCTTTGCCGGAAAAGAATAACAATGGGAAACGCCGAGCGTGAGGACGCGTACGCGCCGCCGGTGAGCGTGGAGAGCGTCCACCGAGTGGCGGTGCCGCCGCCGCAGCCATTCGTCAAGTCATTCGCGAACACGTTGAAGGAGACATTGATGCCGGATGACCCTCTCCGGCAATTCAAGAACCAGTCGCCTCGCCGGAAGTTGGTTCTCGGGCTTCAATATGTTTTCCCTATTCTAGAATGGGGTAGTAAGTATAGCTTGGCGTACTTCAAGTCCGACCTCATCGCCGGAATCACCATAGCTAGCCTCGCCATTCCTCAGGGCATCAGCTACGCTAAGCTCGCCAACCTGCCGCCCATTCTTGGCCTGTGTGAGTGAGAAAGAAACAATCTTTATTCAATTCTTTTTTTGGGTGACGAGAAAAATCCCGTCACTATCGTGACTGTTTAAGTGTAAATCTGTCTTTTGACCCTAGCTTGTAAAGTATACCACAATGAGCAAATAAACTTAGTTTGCTCATTGTTAACCAATAGACAGTTCACTTGTAACCTTAGTTTGCTCATTGCTGACCAGTAGACGACTTTCATGGATAGTTGAATTTGTAACTTTGTGGTTACAAAGTTAACTAGACTAACTTGGCTAGATTGTTCCAATTCTTTTTCGAATGACCAGAAAATCTTAGCTACCTTACCAAGTCTTTAGTTTGCTCATTGCTGACTAATAAACGACTTGATGAATGGGTAGTCGAACTTGTAATCTTATAGTTACAAACTCGACCAACTTGGCTAGGTTGTCCCAATTTTTTGTTCTGAATGACCAGAAAATTTTAGCTACCAAGGATACATACTAGGTAAACTCTAATAAATCATTGCTCATATGGCATTTTCAAACTAAGAAGACTAATAAATCACTCCCGATTTAGAGTGGAGCTTGTAACTTCGTGGTTATTACCAATAATCTTTATTCAATTTGTTGGGTAAATGCATGATGGATTAATAATTTTGTTTGGTGCAACAGATTCAAGCTTTATTCCGCCGCTGATTTACGCAGTAATGGGGAGTTCGAGGGACTTAGCGGTGGGGACGGTGGCGGTGGCGTCGCTGCTGACGGCGTCAATGCTAGGGAGCGAGGTGAACGCGGCGGAGAACCCAACGCTGTACCTCCACTTGGCCTTCACGGCCACCTTCTTCGCCGGGCTCTTCGAGACCGCCCTCGGCGTTTTCCGGCTGGGATTCATCGTGGATTTTCTGTCCCATGCAACCATCGTGGGTTTCATGGCCGGAGCCGCCACCGTCGTCATTCTTCAGCAGCTGAAAGGCATACTCGGACTCGACCGTTTCACGCACGCCACCGACGTCGTCTCCGTCATGAAATCTGTCTTCTCACAAACTCATCAGGTACATATGCAATGTTCATTGTCCATATGCATGTTGTTCAGCAGTCACTTTTTATTTTATTTTTTTATTTTTATACAACTGATACATTATACTATATTCATTTATAATTTCCCAACTTATTAAAACACAAAGAGTCAATATCACCTCTATGAGACTTGATCTCATGATCTCCATATGAGAGAGTCACTATATGCTATAAGGTGCTTCGCTCAGCCGTCAGTTTAGTCCGAGAAAAACTTACAATTACTATTCGATGGTGTATATTGAGTAAATCTTGCCATGTGATATGTATGTTGAGAAATTACTATTTGAGGGTGTCTATTGGGTAAATTTCGACATGTGATATGTTTGGTCAAAAATTACTATTTTAAAGTGTTTATTGGGTAAATCTCAGCTTGAGATATGTGTGGTGCGAAATTGGTAGAGGGACAAGAAAAGAAAGACAAAACCCTTTTTGGTAGTTCAATTATGGATATTCATAATGGGTGAAGCTTAATGGAATATTTAATTATTGCAGTGGCGATGGGAAAGTGCAGTTCTTGGAATTGCTTTTCTTTTCTTCCTTATGCTTGCTAGATTCCTGGTAAGTCCATGATTCCTCAACAATGTTTCGTTATTATTTAAATTAAATCAATATTTCTATAAATTCCGCATAAAATATGTTAATAACGAAATAAAATCTGTAACCAACTTAATTGACGTGGTTGATTGTGCACTTTTGTCCCTGAAGACTGATTAGCATTTTGTCCATTAATTGAGCTCGTCAAAATTCGTAAAAAGAAATGTTACCATACTATATAGCATAACAATTTAGGTCACGTAACCCTATAACATTACAAGGGGGCTTTTCTCGGAGTGCATCCCTATAACATCATAACATTAATATTATTGAATTGTATGCAGAGCCAAAGGAGAAAGAATCTATTCTGGATATCAGCAATGGCTCCATTGACGACCGTCATACTGGGAACTCTTCTTGTTTACTTCACCCATGCTGAAAAACATGGCGTTCAAGTGGTAACATTTTCTTTCTTCTTCTTGGGATTTCGGATTTTGTTGTCTTATGTTTCTTTTATATTTGTTTTCTTCCATTAAAAAAAAAACCTATGTAGTAATTACGAGAAAAAGGAACAACGGGGTAAATGGAATGGATGTCGTAGATCTTTTTTAACTTAATCAGGGGTTTCGTGTTTGAATATAATGATTTGACAAAAAGATTATGAGAAAAAGGTTAGCAGATATGGCAGATTACCAGAATATGGTGTTCTTGTTTATATGTGCATACATATATTATCTGTTCATTGGCAGTATTCGTGGACACAGATGCGTAGACACCCAACTTCTATTGTCTGCTACTTTTGCACCTTCATTCAATAGCTGGCTGCCCCTTTTATTTGTGACTACATACTATATATATCTATGCAAAATTCCTCATGTGACACTTTACTATGTTACAACTATATTATTACCCCGGGACATAATTTAGTGGTGTAAAGATCTAATTTCAAATTGTGTTACGGGTAATGGAAACCCTAAGAGTTAGGGTTCAATATTATATCATAAAAATTGAATATAATAAGGTAAAAATAAGTAATTACTACTTAAGAATATGTTTGATTTCGAAAAATGGACAAATCCCCCTCTTTTGATGTAACTTTTTTTGATTGGTTGATTGTCAAATGACAATTATTAGAGCACGACTCTTAGATTGTCTTTATCCTAGTCAATCTTCTTCTTGTTAAATGATTTGGCACATTGAAAAATAAATTTTTTATATGATGATATGGCTAGCAAACTTATTACTGCAGCAAATTTGTTAAACCTGACAACCTGTCATTTTGTAATTTTTTAAATATTTTTTCATTTTTATTTATTTTCTTTTGATGCGGTGTGAGAGTGAGACCTTTATTAAAGTAAGAAAGTATTGTAAAGAAGTGAAAAAAACAGTGAAAGAATTGTAAATTTGGTAATGTGAAAATTTTGAAAGTAAGAGAATATTGCAGGGATAAGGACAACCTTAGTTATTATTATTATTATTTATTCGATGAAGAGAAAAATTTGTAAACATTCTTTGATGGTATGGGTAAACCCTGCTCCAAATGTGTGTGTATATATAGTGTCAATTTTAAAATATGGTATGTGTGAATACAGATAGGCGAGCTGAAGAAAGGGCTAAATCCCCCGTCGATAATGGATCTGAATTTTGGGTCAGCGTATCTGACACTGGCTATAAAAACTGGCATAGTCACGGGCGTTCTCGCGCTTGCTGTACGTACTATACGCCTTCATTCTATATTATATTATATTGTCGACATTTCCGAATTCCGATGATATATACCTCCAAACTTTCAAATACTATTTATGCTTCCATGCATGATCGTTAGCTGTTAAAATGAGTTGCGTCACTGCACTGGACCCGTCGTTATACCATGGACCATAGTCCAAAATGCATTGTGGACCATGGATCATGACTGATACTGTAGTTGTGTTAAACTGATACTACAGTTGTGTTGAAAGGAAACTGCAGTTACGCGGAACAGAGGCCGTGTCATCCGTCTGGAACTGCAGTTGTGTTGAACTGATACTGCAGTTGTGTTGAATGGATACTGCAGTTGTGTTGAACAAATGAACGGCCTCTGTTCTGCGCAACTGCAGTTTCCTTTCAGCGCAACTGTAGTATCCGTTCAACACAACTGCAGTATCAGCCATGATCATGATCCACAGTGTGGTCCACAATGGACAAGGCTGTTGAGTTAAGATTGTGTGTTTCGAGACGTTTAATGTTGTTTGTCTGGGAGTGCAGGAAGGGATAGCTGTGGGCAGGAGTTTTGCAATGTTCAAGAATTACAACATTGATGGCAACAAAGAAATGATCGCTTTCGGAATGATGAACATCGTCGGCTCTTGCACTTCCTGCTACCTCACCACCGGTATGCAATAGTTATACCATGGGCCGTGCAAGGTGGACCCGTGCTCATTTACATACTAAATGTTCACCATTTGAATTGTGAACATTCAGTATATAAATTGTGAACATTCAGTATGTAAATTGTGTATTTTAGACTCGAATTCACATAATAATTAGTTACCGCTATGGATGCTGTCTCTTAGAGGTGTCAAATGTGCGGCCTTGAGCTAGCACGGTCTAGCCGTCTGGCCTGCCATTGGCCCACTAATTTTTTGGATCGGTCCAAGACCCAATTCATGGGCTAAAGTCTAGTCATGTTCATAGTATAAAACGGGCTAATCCTAATTGCTAATTCTAGTAAATGAATCGGTCAGATCGGCCCAAATGGGGCTGAATTGAATCTAATCCGTCTATTTGTTATAGTTATACTATAGATTAGAGCCCACAGTTAACATATTATGTATTTGCATATACATAACATATTATGTGTGTTGTTAACTGTTTATTGCATATACATAATTTGAATATCATTTTGGACAAAAGTGTGTAAGATGGACATTGGCTCATGTTATAATTTGAATATAATTGTTTACACGGTTTGAGAGTTATAATCTGGGGTGAACCGGCAGGGCCGTTTTCGCGATCGGCGGTGAATTTCAATGCGGGATGCAAGACGGCGGTGTCGAACATCGTGATGGCGTTTGCGGTGATGGTGACGTTGTTGGTGTTGACGCCATTGTTCTACTACACTCCAACTGTGGTTCTGTCGGCGATCATTATCGCCGCCATGCTTGGCCTCATTGACTACAACGCCGCCATTCACCTCTGGCACGTTGATAAGTTCGACTTCTTTGTCTGCATCAGTGCTTACATTGGTGTGGTCTTTGGCAGCGTCACTGTTGGCCTAGTCACTGCTGTAAGTCCCAATCCTCAACTTTTATAGCTATATATATAGACTAGTGATAGTCCATTCTGTTATATGAGTCCGTGTTGACAGACAGATCTGTGCCATTAAATGCTTGAGATCAATGGCTTAGATCTGACCAACTATGCAAGTGAAGTGCACAGCCCAGTTGCGAAGTTGATCTCAAGTATTCAATCGCCTAGATTTATCCACACAGACTCATATAGCATGGTGGACTCACGAGAACACTTGCCTATATATATATTGGTGACAATGAAAACCTCACGTCACTACTCAAGACTGCACGGGTAAATCCGGCCTAACCTTATTCAACAAAAGATCACAATGAAGTAAACCAATCTGTTTTATCCATTGTTAACGGGCTCAAACTAAGAAGGTCAATATGTCGCTTTAACTTGAAGTGACCAAGTCAACAACTTGACCAACTTGATTGAAGCTAAAGTTCAAAAAATTCAAGTGTTGACTTACATGGGTGTCTTTTGCATCTGGTACTATCATACAAAGTATTACTTTTAATCCTAGCCGGTACAAGTGCAAAAGACACCGGTGTTGATCAGTACCATAGACTTTTAAGTTCACATGGTAGACTAGAATTGATCCAAACTGAAATTCTGAGTGGTGTGAGTGCAGGTTGGATTGTCATTGTTGAGGGTGCTACTTTTTGTTGCAAGGCCAAGGACTTTAGTTCTGGGTAACCTCCCTGATACCAAGATTTACAGAAATGTGGAACAGTATCCCAAAACTGACAGTGTTCCAGGCATTCTCATACTTGACATTGGTGCCCCAATTTACTTTGCCAATGCAAGCTACTTGAGAGAAAGGTAAATAACACATCACACATAACTTACTAAAACCATCAGAATCTTTGTGTAACAGTAGATTGGTGTTTGTTCATAAAGGATTTTAAGATGGATAGACGACGAAGAAGACAAACTGAAAGACTCGGGAGAGACTAGCCTGCAGTATCTGATTCTTGACATGGGAGGTTAGTGAAATGCTACGCTATTATATATAAAGCACCTTTAGTTCCAAAGTTTACACGCTAATATGCTATACTATTCTTGATTGATTTGCAGCTGTTGGAAACATTGATACAAGCGGAATCAGCATGCTTGAAGAGCTTAAGAAAAATGCAGACAGAAGAGACCTCAAGGTATAGTATATCTCGTTCGGAAATGAGTTTATGGAAAGTCACTCTATTCTAAAACTTTACAGTGCAAAGGAAACAAAGAAACAGGGATTAGAACATGTAGAGTTTTGATTGATTTATTGGCTTTGCAGTTTGTATTGGTTAATCCGGGAGCAGAGGTGATGAAGAAGATGAGCAAGTCAAAATTAATAGAGACAATCGGGCAAGATTGGATTTTCCTAACAGTGGGGGAGGCTGTTGGTGCATGCAAGTATATGCTTCACTCATACAAACCGAAATCAGACATAGATTCAGTTTGATGAAGCAACAGCGCTTGAGTGACCAATTTCCGGGTTTGCAATGTCACACAAGAGAATATATATGTATGCATGTATGTATGTATGTATTTGGCCAAATATCTAAATCAATTGGATGTATGCACCATGGTGCAAACCATAGGTTCATCTAGAGCCTTACTTGGATATGGAAGGGTTCTTTAACCATCCAAAATAATGTAATCGAATATATTTATAGTGTATATCAATAGCCTTCTAAACTTTTGCAAGAAAAGTGTTGTAAACATTAGATATGCAAAGCTTTAGTAACAAGTACGTACAAAATGTGTTCAAAGGCTTTACGAGACTGGTAATTTCATAGAACGACTCAAAGTTTGAACAAAACTATTGTGGTGTCTGTTGGAGGTTGCTGCAGATATATGCCCAACACTATTGGAGGAATATACAAAGGGGATTGTGCAAAAACGGGAAGAAAAACTAGGTTGGAAACCGTATTATAAATTATAATAACTCGATGCATAAAACTTCCCCATGTTCAAGAACTAAAAAAAAGTGAATGGATCAAGAATCAAAACCTGAGTAGATGCCACTCTCCCTCAGCAACCGTTTCTCCTCTTCCACATAGTTCTTCCCTCGGCTAGCCTGCCCCATATCCCTCTTCCGCTTTTCCTTCTGCGAGAAAGACAGGTTCTTCTCTTTCTGAGTTCGCGCGTGTACCAGCTCCTCTGCTTCAAGAAGTGCAGCCCTCGTCTTCTGTCTATCTTGATACGTCTCTTCTTTCTCCTTAGCCCGAGCATTTTCCCCTTTTGACCACGTCCAATCCTTCTGCTCATCTGATTCCTTAGGAGGCGGTACTTTCAGAACTGATAATCCACCTTTGTAACCATGCTTACTCAGAGCTTCGAAGTCTATACCTTTCCTCTTCTGCTTCCCACTCTCAGCTGCATTAACACAAAAAAGAAGCTAAAACCTAATATGAAGCCATTTTTTTGGTTTCTTCATCTGCTTTCAAAATTTAGCATAAATAATGAGCTATTTCCAGCTAACAGAGAGAGTTGATTTCAGTTTATTCAATTTCTACGAATTCTGGACATGAAAACAGGACGCTTTCCTAGTATCAGAGATTCTTCATTTCAGTTTATACAAATACAATTTCTATGAAATTGGAATATATATAAATAATGAGCTAATTCTAGCCGACAGAGATTGTTGAAACAGTTTTATACAAATTCTACGAAATCTGGATAAGAAAAAATGAAGTTACCTCGAGAAGATTTATCCTTGGAGGATTTCTCCGCGGCATTTTCGTCGGCATCTGAATCGACGGACGACGAGTCGCCGTCGTCGTCCGATGATGAGTCGTCCTCTCCCTTGCCCCATGGAAACGTCCTCTTCATTATCCCCAAATCGATACTGTTCTGCTAGTTCAAAGCACACAACTTTGTGATAGGATTAATCAATACAGATTGAAGCTAGGGTTTCATACACGGGGAGAACGAACAGGTTCGTGCGTTGATTGACTTGATTCCAGTTCCTCACGGCGTCGTTTCATCCGAACCTGAATTTCTTAATTTTAGTCCAGCATACGGCGTCGTTTCATCCGAATCTGGATTTCTTAATTTTAGTCCAGCATAGGAGCAACAGCTATATTAGTCTTTCTATGAACTTTTTATCTTTTGTGACGACAAAAATTTGTAGTCATTATTTGAGAATGTCTATTACGTAAATTTTACTTTTATGTAATAGCTCACATACTACATATGATATGTAAATTGTATTTGAAAAATTTGTGTGTTGAACTCGACCGAGAGAGTATTTTAACAAAAATTATACTCGTGATATGCATATACAAGAATTATGCTCACACACACTTGGCCAGCCATTTCAGCAATCCTAACAGATCTAACTTCTACCCTTTTCATAGTTCAAGATTATTTCAAAGATGGGGGCAAGTTAGTCGCATTGTTAACTTGATAACCACAAAGTCTCAAGTTTGACTTCGAGTGAAAGTGATCTATTGATCTTATTGGTTTGAGTTAGTCCACTACGACACTACCTTCTTACTAATCTTTGCTGCTAAGGATACATACTGTCACGGACTGTTTTATGTGACCATGTTAGACCCAATGAATGAACGGGTTGGGGCAACTGGATAGCTTGCATTATGGGTAAAGGGGACGTGGGTTGTTCTATCTTAGACGCTAAAGTCTAGCCGAGTCAAGCATGCCGACCCGATTCAGTTTGGGGAGCTTGTCGGTAGTATTGGACTTGACTAGGAAAGGGACGGATACAATTCGAAGGGCACAACTGGTCGGGAGCTATTGTCGTTCTCTTGATGAGCATATGGCAAGGCGAAATCAATGTGGCACATATGAGGGTCAGGTTGGTCCGTGGGGTATGAGAGGTCCGAGACGCCGCATGAACGTTGTGTTCTGGACCAGACTCTATACCCGTGACAATCCGTATCCTTTATAACAATCCGCGAATTGCCCATGAAATATGACCCATAATTCCGTTGACAAACCACAAGTCACCCCCCCATTTTAAAACGCATAAAACCAGACCTTTCACCTAACCTTTCTTGAGCGGCCTACATGATATAAACAAGCCCACAGTCCATATTGCCTAAGTGATGCACACAACTACATAAGAACACAGGCTGAATTTGGGGCTTATCTCACGTTATAAGTTGGAGACCAAAGACGAGAATGTTTTGGGGATAGAAGGGAATGTGTGTTAAATGTGGGCTGGTCCCAAGAATGAAGGATCCTAATCAGAAGCCTGATAGAGATACAATACAATGACCAATCCCTATAACCAAACAACAGACATCATGGTCCCTACGTTAAAGAGGGGCCGCCAACTGGTCCATGCCACCCACCTAGCTGCTTTGCTCACACTCTTTTATGGTTGGGAGTATTTAATGCTAGTGACCCTCCATAATGGACCAAATCCTTATATCTAACGCCAACATCATTTATTCTCCATACACACTACCTATAGAAATAAAATGTTAGTCGCTGAGTATAATTCGAATGGTTAATCAATCTAAAATAAGTTAAGAATCTGTATTTTGTTAGTAGTTACGTTGACATCGATTTACCTCTTCTACAAGTTTTTAGAGTAGGAGCAGTAATAACCCTTTAAATTTGGGTTCAAATTTATAGAAACAAAATGTTAAAGTTGATAAATACCATATATGTACATGTTGATCGAGATTAACAAGAACAAGAAACAATAATAATGAAAATAAAGTAAAGAAGGCAAGATTTACGTGGTTCGACAATGTGTACATGTCCACAAAGAGTGAAATTATTTTTCTTTAATTAAATGTGACGGTGATGGTGATGGTGGTAATACAACACCTAAGGATACAACCAATGTATTTTCATGTGCCAAATCTCCTTACATTTGTAACACTGAACTTTCTTGTTATTTCTAGACTTAGACCTAGAGTTTTTCTTCTTAGAATTATCTCTCTCTTGCTTCCTTCCACGATCCTTGACTCCCCTTAGCATACAAACTTTCACCAACACAGCCCTCTCTTGCATTCTGCATACGCTTATTATGAGCCAGCATGGTTGCAAGTTCTCATTGATTTACTCGATCATGTTTTTCCCATAAGTAAGAGTAATACGGAGTAACTAGATGTTCAAAGGAAAGATGTAGTGAACATAGCAAGATCATCGCATTTTCTTCATCTTCAATCTTGATATCAAGTCTTTGCCAGATCTAAGATTATCTGGCTGAAGACATTAATGTGATGCACCAAGTTTGAACTCTCCTACATCTTAATCCTATAAAATCTTTGCTTTAGATATAGTTTGTTCTTTATAAACTTTTCTATGAAGTGAATTTCAATTCCGACGAACACTCGATGCATGATGAAGAAATCGCGGCTCCAAATCGCAACGGTGATGATCCGAGAAAATAAGAAACAAATTTGTCCAATTATTAACCATGTGTTCATACTTTTTTTTAAAAGAAAAAAAAATGATACTACTACTACCACTTTAACAAAAAAAAATTCATTCATGTCATTTTAGGAAATCAAATTTGGGCCATTAAAATTTAAAAAAAAAAAAAAACGAACGCATAAGATTAGTCAAATAAGAACATGACCCTCTTGTAACAAGTATATGGACTAATCCCAGCCGTCCATCAAATTTTATAATTATTGAGAACTTTTAAGAACGAGGTTAATTTTATAATTAATACAAATTTAAATTTTTTAGTAATGGTAAGATCATATTCTTTGATTTCTTAATATGAAAGAGTGTGAATTTTGTCCATACTTTTTACCGAGATGAGTTATCACATTTACCCTCCAATAAAAACTACAATTAGTGCACATACATAAGAATTCATAAAATGCATGTTGAAGAGATATTGAAAGTTCTGCAAAAAAAAAAAAAAAAAATGATATTGAAAGTGGAAGAGGTCAACATCAGCATTTAAGTTACTGAAAAGCACGTTGAGGAAGAGATGTGCTTCGGAAATGCTTCTTTCATTTCCATGTGATAAAGAAAAGAGCATTGACCGCGAGAAATCTTAATGAGAAACACCAAAACAAGTTGAATTTCGCCACCCTTCAAATAAAAAATAAAATAAAATAATTTTAAAAAAAAATAATTTCTTTCATTGAGAATTTAATTTCAATGTCTTGATATTCTCAGTGATGGTCCCTCTAGGGACATTTGATAAAATTAGAATGATATACAGAGAAAATAAGCAGGACCTTTGCACAAGAATGACACATACACATTGAATAATGGTCCAATAATAGTTGGATGAGTTATGAGTAGTCCTTAATCGAGTTAGAATAAAAATAGACGGATTAATTGTATATAAGGTTTAAAAATAAGCAAGACAAAATATGTTGTGGTATGAGTGATTTGAGAAGTCATTATCCAATTTTGCCATATTATACTTTTTTTTTTTTTTTTGTATTACATTCTTTAAGGTCCGGAGGGGGAAAGAGATATAAAATGTTAATGGTTTATATTAAAACTTGTTTATATATTTCTCAAAAAAAAAACTTGTTTATATATCAGATTTATGGAGTAATATTCAAATTGTATATATATATATATATATATATATATATATATATATATATATATATATATATATATATATATATATATTTCTATTCAAATGTGGCCTCGTCATTACGTGTGGCCGTGCGGTTTACACCACTCAATGTTACGAAATGCACCACAATGAAAATGCATTTCTTAATATGAAACACACCCCTCAATGTTATTGAGTGGTGCATTTCTTAACATTGAGTGGTGTAAACCGCACGGCCGCACGTAAAGGCGCGGCCACACCTGAACATGACCCTATATATATATATTGAATACAAATTTAATATTAAATTAATTGAGTCTCATATATTTGCTCTTAGTTTATTTTCACCCATTTGATTCTATTTTTTTTTATTCATAATATAAAATGAATGGATTATATAGGTTAAAAATATAAATTTAGTTTTTAGACTATATTACATATAAACCGGGTTTATTTAATGCATATTCTTAGATAATAATTGAGAATTTTTCACGTTGTCTATTTAGAAAAAGTGAAAATTTAGAAATATGACGAAAGAAAATTGTCAGCTCTAGATATTTCTTATTCCTTCCAAACTTTGATTTGATTTGTGAAACAAATGTTTGATTGAGACAATGTGTTAATTACCATAAAGGGATTATTCACTCATGATTAACCCTACTTGTTGACTTGCAAGTCAAAATCAAGATTCTAATCATAATTCTCCCAGCTTTGAAATAAAGAGCAACTGAAATTTGCTTAGTATAATTAGATGAATTATTTAATAAGTTGTTATATAATATCTTACTTGGCTCTTATGAAAATTAAACCTTTTTTTTTTCTTCCTACCTTGTGTGGTTAAATGGTAATGATTAGATTATTTATAAGTGTAAATTACTAAAAGAGAAAGAAAAAAGAAAAAAATCTAAGAATATGAAGTTTAGACATATACAGTCATAAATTTTTCTCGTCGAACAAAGACAATTATGGTTATCTTCATTTAATTTGACATATTTTCATCGTCTTACAAGTTGGTTGTCTTGGTATGTTTTTTTCAATTATTTTTATTTTAATTTTTTTATAATATCTTTTAGGAGATCGAACAAATCATCACCTATTCAACATAGCCAACTTAGTACTAGTTGGTTGAATTGCTAACTACTAATTAGCATAGTTACATTTTTTTAAAAAGTTCAAATGATTTCATAGTCAAAGCGCACGTTTTGGAGTTAATGATTTCAATTGAATTGTCATGTACAATTTGAAACTTGATTTCACTATTATTCTGAATTGAAAATAACCTCTCATTATATAGAAATAAGATGAAAAATGAATAAAATGATATATATATATATATATATATATATATATATATATATATATATATATATACTTAATTTTGTCAAAGATATGATTAATTATTTGAAGCTTGCATACATGTGGAGGTACATTTTCTTGTTTTAAATGGTGTCAACTATTGATGGATGATGACCCATCAACTTTATATCTTTCTTTCCAGGTTAACAACTAACTTATCCAAAAACCAAAAAACAAAATAATTTTAAAAAAGAAAAAAAAAAGGAAAAGAAAAAAAATTAAAGTAGGTTGAATGAATGCCTCTCCATTCAACATTTGGTTGTCATCTTATTGCTTTAAATTAGGGTATATTGTTGGTGTATCACTATCATTTGACTAAAGGAAAAAAAATGATATAAAGAATTTAATAACGTAAAACTCTCGTCACATGTCTTAATTTTATTAATTTTTTTAAAAGGAAAAAAGTAATACAAATTGTTGGTCATTTTTGTATGGATGAATCAGAACGCACTATGTAAGTAAAGAGTAAAATTTAAGAATATGTGTAATATTAATCGGGAGAAATATATAACGTTGAATGAATTGGATTCTCTCCGTGCAAATCCTTTTACTAAAATCTAAATAGGGCCAATGCATGCACGATGAGACTTGGTTCAAATCTTAGGTTAAATGTTGTCCTAGCAATTGAATCATGCTCCATCCAACTAAAAGCCTAATCTGATAGTTGGACTGCACATTTATGTTTATAGTTATGCTCACACGCCCCCTCACATGTGCGGGTCGATTGATTTTGATGGGCTCCAAGCAACACGTGAACCATATAATTTTTTTACGGCTGCACATTTATGTTTATAGTTATGCTCACACGCCCCCTCAGGTGTGCGGGCCGATTGACTTTGATGGGCTCAAGCAACACGTGGACCATAGACTTTTTTTACGGGTGGCGCAGAGTTTCGAACCCATGACCTTTTGGGTGGCTCTGATACCAAATTGAATCATGTGCGCAGAGTTTCGAACCCATGACCTTTTGGGTGGCTCTAATACCAAATTGAATCATGTGCGCAAAGTTTCGAACCCATGACCTTTTGGGTGGCTCTGATACCAAATTGAGTCTTAACTAAAAGTCTAAGCTAATAGTTGGACTGCACATATTATATTTATGCGTCACTTTTTATTGGGTGACGCGGAGAGTCGAACACATGACCTTTTGCATGGCTCTGATACCAAATTGCATGGCTCTGATACCAAATTAAATCATGTACTCCATCCAACTAAAAGCCTAAGCTAATAGTTGGACTGCACATATTATATTTATGCATCTCTTTTTTGGGTGATGCGGAGAGTCGAACCCATGATCTTTTGCATGGCTCTGATACCAAATTAAATCATGTGCTCCATCCAACTAAAAGCCTAACCTGATAGTTGGACTGCACATATTATATTTATGCTCACACGATTGTTTGTGACTTTGCTATACATTATCCCCATCAGCTCTGCACAACATACCGCCATACAGCATCCATCACCCAAAAGCTGTGTATCTGCTCGGAGAAGCAGCTAGAAGCGGAGGCGATCGAGCAATCAAACAGTCCGAGAGCGCGGAGAGGACCGTGGAGGCGAAGCGGAGGCGATCGCCCAATTCTGCGGGTAGGAACTAACCTAGGCGAGAGCACGGAGAGGAACGTGGGCGAAGCGGAAGCGATCACCCAGTAGGAACTAACCTAGACGAGAGCACGGAGAGGAACGTGGGCGAAGCGGAAGCACCCAGTAAGAACTAACCTAGGCGAGAGCACGGAGAGGAACGTGGGCGAAGCGGAGGCGATCACCCAGTAGGAACTAACCTAGACGAGAGCACGGAGAGGAACGTGGGCGAAGCGGAGGCACCCAGTAGGAACTAACCTAGGCGAGAGCACGAAGCGGGGGCGAAGCGGAGGCGATCACCCAGTAGGAACTAACCTAGACGAGAGCATGGAAAGGAACGTGGGCGAAGCGGAGGCACCCAGTAGGAACTAGCCTAGGCGAGAGCACGAAGCGGAGGCGATCACCCAGTAGGAACTAACCTAGACGAGAGGACGGAGAGGAACGTGGGCGAAGCGGAGGCACCCAGTAGGAACTAACCTAGGCGAGAGCACGAAGCGGAGGCGATCACCCAGTTCTGCGGGGGTTGGACTGCACATATTATAACGGGCGGTCTGAGATGGAGAGTTGGACTGCACATATTATAACATATTATATGCGGGGGTTGGACTGCACATATTATAACGGGCGGTCTGAGATGGATAGTTGGACTGCACATATTATATTTATGCGGTGGATTCCAAGCAACACGTGAAAATCTCTTTTTTTATGGATAGTTGGACTGCACATATTATAACATATTATATTTATGCGGTGGATTCCAAGCAACACGTGAAAATCTCTTTTTTTTGACCTTTTGCATGACTCTGATACCAAATTGAATCATGTGCTACATCCAACTAAAAGTATAAGTTGATACTTGGACTGCACATTTATATTTATAGTTATGCTCACACTAGCTAGCTAGCTTATATAGCTTACGTTAGCTACTATACCTATATGCTTTGACACTTTAATGAATTTAATTCAAAGAATGCCTTTTGTCTTTGTTTAGTGGCAAAAGCATTATAACACCCTTCACGTGGAATGTAAACTAGTATTAGCTAGCGGCAATATATATATTATTATGAAGTTGCCGCAATAAATATAGGAAACATTACATATCCATTCGTCATATATCCCTATCATTTTCAGCTGATGGTATTCTTGATGTGTTTCGTATAAACTAAAAATATAAAAGAGAAAATTGCCATATTGGTACACTGACTATTGTAATAGTGTTAATTGCTATCCGCGACTTTCAAAAATGTTGGTCATTTGTACCTTGACTATACATTTTTTATCAATTTTGGTCACGCCGGCCAAATGTAACTGGAAAAAATTAAATCACATTTTATTCTGAATTGAAATGGGCATAATAGTCTTTTCCTGTTATCTCCTAATTCCTACTACATGTCTTTCTTCTTCTCCGGCCGGCCAAATCTTTCCTTTCTTTCTTCGCAGAGCAGCGACCCTATTATTTCCGGCCAAAGGAGAAATCGAGTGACTGCAAGATATGACCCAAAGTCCATAAAAGTTAATAGATCGAATTGAAACAAGTTATATTAATCTCTCAATATCTACAGTAGAATTACTGCATATTCAGATCCATTTTCTCTACCTACACAAAACAGAAGATTCATGGAAGAAGAATATACATTCAACTTAATTAAAGATTCAAAAGAGGAAGTTCTGTATCTACAAAGAAATTCAAGAATTATTTTTATTTTTAATTTTGTGAATTAATTTGAGATTTGAATTCAATATCCCTCATAAACGGGTGTTGCAGAAATTCAGGAATTATTTTTATTTTTAATTTTGTGAATTAATTTGGGATTTGAATTCAAAAGGGTATTGCATAAGTTGAAGCCTTATCTTTTCATGCCATTGCATTAGTTTGTCAGTATTCCATTTCTTCCGATGTACTCACTCTTTGGTTGCTTCGGCGTCTTTGGCCGGCGAATTCATCTCTTCGGCGTTGACCATGCAAGAAACAGGGGAGTCTTCAAGTGTTCTTATATTTTCCGGCGTCTTTGGCTTGGCCGGTGACCAGCAGTAATAATATGACTGCCCTCGTCGGGGAAGAAACAAAAGAGATGCCAAAAGACTATAATACCCTCACTATTTTGACTACTAAAATTTTCCGATCACATTTAGCTGATAATTTGGTCGGCGTGATCAAAATTGATAAAAAAATGCATAGTCAAGATACGTAATTAACAGTTTTGAAAGTCGCGGATAGCAATTAACACTACTACAATAGTCAGTGGACCAAAATAGCAATTTTCTCAATATGAAATTTATGTGGATAGTCATATATATGATTTCACATTAACTCCGCAAGAGATTGTGAAGTGATACTTAAGTTGGTCTGGGGTCAAAACCTTTACTTATGAGCTAATTTTTGTGGCGAAATTATGATATTGATTTGAGTGTCATATAATCATTTGATACTTTCATTGAAAGGCCCGTGCATAGCAAGAATTACGAAATTATATATCTGATCAATATTGATTCCCGAACCTTGAAATTTCAAAGAGGGATGATCATGGTTAGTTGCACATACATTGTAACCGGCATAGCTACACAAGTGCACAAATCTCAACAATTGTTCCAACTTTAAGGAAATTGATATATGTAAAAAGACGACATTAAAATGAAATATGTTTATAGTATGTGTTGCTTTTTATTTTTGATAGTTGGTGAACTATTGTACTTTATTTTAACTTTATAAATTCAATATTAACTTAATTTTGATGTAGTAAAAAGTTAAATGTAACAATTTAACAAAAATTTAATTTCAATGTTTGAGGACATGTCCATCCATGGAAAGAACAAAGTCGCATATCAGACGATTGATAGTCATATGTTTTCCTTTAAATTTTTCTCATAGAAGATCGGTGTGGAATTTCTTTTTCAAGGTAGATTTTTATTTGTGTGTCACGTACTTTCTATTGGGGTTTCTTCCTTCCTTTTTTTTTTGAAGGCGGAGTTTTTTCCTTCATTTGTTTCCAAAATAACTCGATTTAAGACTATATGCAAAAATATAATATGAGTATTAGAAGGTATCTGTCCAATTATAATGATGGTACCAAAATAAATAAATGAATTATTAACTACTCAAATAATAATTTACCAAATGGCTACGATTTGGTATGGTTCATATTATTTCTTAATTAGTCGAGTTCATTGCCCATGATTTTTCTGGTATGGTTTAATTTACATCTCTTGTATGGTTTGTGAGCTATTACATAAAGTAGGATTTATTCAATACACATTTTTAAATAGTGACTACAAATTTATTGTCACAAAATAATAATAATAATAATAATAATAATAATATGTTTTCAAAAAAAAATAAAATAATTGAATTTGATTAGATTGCTTAGGTGAACAAAACGGGAGGCCTCATTTTGTTCGCTGGACAACTAGCTCGATTTTGACAAGTCTTGGTAACCCTTATGATTGGGACCATACCAAATTGTAGACAGTCCATATCAAACCAACTTACTGTCGTACCAATTTGATAAAGTTTAATATTTTATAATATACTCTAAATAAATCTATTTTTATCTTATTACTTACTAAAATTTTACTTTGTCAACAAACTTATGAAATCTGTCAACTGATACCCACAACGCATAAAACATTTCAAACTTTTTACTAACGTCATGAATTGTTGAAAGAAGATGAGTATTTACAAATGAGATCAAAATTGTTGGCTTTAATTTGATCAGTTGATCTCTATAATTTGCTTTACTTCTTAAATGGAGTAATAAAATATGGAGAATACACTCAGGACAATAGCTTAGGCCATCTTCATTAGTGATTTTTGAGGAGACAATGGGAGGAGAGAGGGAGATGAGAGAGAAAAATTCACCTCTCCCTACAAGGAGCTGATTTTTAGTATGTGAAGTGGGCCCCACCATGTGTAAATATTGGTCGCGTGTAGCGCAACCATAGCGCTCAATTGGACGCGTGCAGTTGTCGCGTTAATATGATGATTTTTTTTCTTTTTCTCTTCATTCACATCTTATCTTTCTTAGTCACACTGCAAAAACTCTTCAAAAACTATCAGTATTGAAGCTCTTAGTGGTGCAAAAGTCAAAACGAGGTAAATCTTGAAACCACTGTAATAAACTTGTAGTCCGTAGCTCACTGAGATACATCTCGTCATTTACCTCACTCACATAATCGTATAAGCAAAACAGTGGGAGGTTAATTGTATATATTAGCTTTGTTTGGAGGCCAACCTCAACAAAGTTGGTCGGACAATTAATTTAGTAATCACAAAGTTCTAAGTTCAAATCCTTGTGAGAGCTATTTATTAATCTTTATAGGTTTGGACCAATCAACTATGGACAATTTAAATTGATTTGTCTCATTCTGTTCTTTTTTCACTTAAGGTCAAAAGGTGAGTCCATCACTCAGTATACACCTTCACATATCTATTACAGATTTTTTCGTAAATTAAAAATAAACGGAGGTTTTTGGGTTGAGTTTAACCCATTGTTTTTAATTATAAAATATAGGGGAATAACTAGGATTTCTTTAAAGATAAATTGGGACAGCAAATAGGTCTGAAAGACTGAAACCATCTCGGAAGTGTCATGTCAAACACAAACTCATAGTTTAACGTTTGAGCTAATAAATGAAGTAACAGTACTAATAGTTTTTTTTTTTTTTTTTCGAAAAAAGTACTAATAGTTTAATAATGTTTAGAACCTATAGTACACTTGATTGCAAAGCCCTTGGAACATGAAAACAAAGGCTGAGCCAAGGGGGAACCAAACACAGTCTCCCACATGCAGCATGTGTGTTAAGAATAGTCAATTGTTTGGAGCTTAATCCAAGAAATTAAATTATTTTTAATTTGTTCTTACTTACATTAAATAATAACAATGCCAAGAATATCAATCCTCTAACTCATCCATTGTGCATGTCCCATTCATTAATTGATAAATACTTGCATATTCATTTATTATGATTTATGATGCTTTTGTTCATCAAGTGACATGGACCTGTCCTAGCTCACCCTTGGGGAATTTTTGAAAATTTTTAATTGATGAGTTTTAGTTTGTAATCATAAAACTATATAAGTTTTTGTTTTTGTTTTTGTTTTTGTTTTTTTTTTATGTGATCCGTTTGAAGATATGAAAATCAACTTAAAGATGTGTTTTAGAGAGTGATTAGAGCAATTGTGACAGTATATTATTCTAAACACACTTCAAAGATAAGGACCATAATTGTGTGTTGTGCCATTGAATTTGTCGACTACTCCAATTGCAAAAAAAAAAAAAAAAAAAAAAAAAAAAAACTTTTCTGCTTATTTTCTTTTGTAATTTTTTATTATATTTAAATTTAATTTTTTGTGTTTAATAGTATTTAAGTGTAGTTTCTAATTATATAAATTTTATATACTAATACTAAACTTAATATTACAAAAAATTGAAGTAAAAAAATAACTTCAGTCAAGCCTTGTTAACTGGACCAAACAAACAAAAAGAGACAGAAAGAGTAATAGTCAATGACCAAATATGATTCATATATACTACGTAATAGTTAGGAGACCAAAATTTGTTAATTCTAATAATTTTACTACTATTACTCTAACTATTCTAATTTTATCATTGTCCCTGGCAGATAAGGGTCTTAATCTTGCATACAAATTATAACTTTTAGATTGGGTTCACTTCAAACCCTAAGAAATTGTGTGGGCTATGCTAATGGGTAGTGGAACTCAAAGTGAATCTAGCAACACAACAACACTTTTCATGCATGTAAATGCCCCTATTAGCCCTACCATGATGCTATGTTAATGTGCTAATGTTCTTTATAAGTTTGGGACCATCATCTCCAAAGCACACAAACACTACTCACATTAACCCATGCACTCACACAAACATGTTGTCTGCATTGCAATTTAAATGACTCAAGAAACCACAACTAACCCCTCAATTTGGGACTATTGCCTTGCCACCTTGGGACACAAATATGGGTTCACCCAAAACTAAAGACTTGTTTTTTGAGCAAATGAACACATTGCCCCTATAATTCATTGCCTAAGATAATCCATTGTCACTAAAGTTAGGAACCAAAATTAAACATATATACATACATTCTCCAAAATTCTATAAACCCAAAAATCCACATTGGTAACACAACAATTCTTGTACACAAACTTTGAAATTCTATTATTATTAAAGCGAACAATTTACCAATAACCTTGTGGTCTAGTGGCACGAAGTGACTATTCCTTATGGAGGTCATGTCCCTCTCAGTGGGGGTGATATTAACTCTTTGTAGGTTAATAACCTGATCAATTTTATATTTCTCAGGAGAAACGAAAAACTGAATGAAGTAAAATAGATCAATGTGTTTACTTGTGCATTTTTCTAATTTAAAAACACATAACAGTGAACAAAATTGGGGACAAATAAATCGAATAATTGAAGTAAATTTAGCCTTAAAGTTCTGGCATATTTTCCACGCATTAATGATACTATTGATCGGTTTATCTCTCCTTATAATTTGCGGGCTATTACAGAATATTATAGTTTACTTGGTACACACTCTGACGGTGACACGTAGGTTTTCATGGGCATCCAAAATTATAAAAAGATACTATTGTTTCTCAAAACCCAATAAAGCAATGCTTTATGCCCATACAATTTTACTAACTACATTAGTAGGTTTCAACACACTAGAAATTATGTCTTTTTGAAAGAGATTTACCATATTTAAAGAAAAGGGAATTAGAGCCACATTCATTCTTTTTAAGGTAGTATGCTGAGCTGTGTCCGCAATAGATTAACTCCATCTTTTCCATCTTTCCTTCCTCAATTGCTTTCTCCTCTCATTACCAAGCAAACAAAAAAAGAGGACCATGTTTGGGAACAAGGAGAAAAAGAACATTGCTTGGATTGTAGATAAAACCTCACTTTGCTGACCAAAGGGCAAAGATTTAGAGAGAGAGAAAGAGCTCCGGGCTCAAATTCTTTGCTTTGCTGTTTTTTCCCCCATAACCAGGTTTAGAGAACAAGAGAAACCAATACCAATATTGTTATTTCTGCATTGCCCCTCTGAGTATCTTTGATTCTTTTCTCTGGGCTGTTAAACAAGATAAAGAATACTCTCAAAGCTGGGTTCTTTGGATTTGCCCAGTGTTTGGAATACCCAGAAATCAAAATGCAAAACCAGTGGGCCTATCTTATTCCCTTGAATTGGTTTCTCTTCATTACTTGAAAAGAAATAGAGGATTCTGTATCTCTGTTTCACCCCATTTGGTATATGTTTCCATTCTTTGGTACTTTTTATCACAGAAAAGAAACTTCCTTTCTGGGTTCCTGCTTATATTTTGATTATCAGTTATTGGATCTTTGTATGAAGTTCTGAAATAATGAGAGATGAAAGTTTCAAGAAACCTAAGGTTTGTTTGTAAAAATTAATGATTTTTTTTTTTGGGATGTGTTTTGTTTCTGCTCAAAACTGCTAATTTGGTTTATACTGATTTAGATTTCATGGACCAAGACACTGGTCAAGAAATGGTTCAATATCAAGGGCAAAGCTGAGGACTTTCATGCGGATGATATCCTCTATGGAGGTGATTGATCTAGGACTTATTTGATTTGTTTGTGTGTTTTGTTGTTTTTCTTGTTTTTCAGTTGTTTTTTGTAGTGATTAAGGAACAATTATTTCTGTATTGATATGTGCCATTCACTTTCTCTTTTGTGGAGGATGCTAAAATTTGGAATCTTATTAAGTCTGGCATTTCTTTGTTCAGCTTGAAATCTGGTCTTTTGTTTTCTTCTTTCTGAAACCTGTTTCAATTAGTACTCTTTTCCTAGTTTTTAACAAAAAAAAAAAAAAGGTTTTTGTTTTGTTCATTCTCTTTTATTGTTTTGTTAAAAGATGTGGCTTTGGTGCCTTTAGCAGCAAAATGACACAGCCTTGATGGCTTTGGATCTTTACTTTTTCAGGTGTTGATGATGAATGGAGGAACAATTTTGCAGAGAGAGAGACATGTACTGTTAAGAAAAGCAAATCAGGTTCAGTATCAGACAAGCAGAAGCATTTTTCCTTTGGACCACAGCACTAGTTAAACCACTAGATTTATATGACTAAGCAAAGAATCTGTCGTTTTTTCGTTTGAGGTTTTTTGCTCATGTTTTTTATGTTGTCCTGTGTTTGTGTTTCTGATTGAACCAGCAGAGATGGCGTGTAGACGAAACTCTGGTCGTGTTAGGCGAAGTAAGATTGACCTTGATACTTCTCAGGTTACAGATGTAAATAACTATAGGTGTGCTCTTATAGTCTTATTTCATGAGTTTATTGGTCTATAATTTCGAAATGCTCAAGCTTGAGAACAGTTGGGTTATAATATGTGTGTATACCTTGAATCAGGATCTTTGTAGCTACATGGAATGTGGGCGGGAAATCTCCGCCTGACGATTTGAGTCTCGATGAATGGCTCCATACCTCGAGTCCTGCAGATATATATGTGTTAGGGTGAGTTAGAACACAACCAAATTCATCATTTTTTTTACCATTATGCAAGAAAATAATAGTAATAATCTTTTATGTATGAGTTTTTAGGTTTCAAGAAATTGTTCCACTAAATGCTGGTAATGTATTGGGCACAGAAGATAACGGTCCAGCAAGAAAATGGCTAGCACTTATACGAAAAACGCTAAACAGTATGCCTGACACGAGTGGTAGTAGCTACTATCCCCCTTCCCCGATTCCTAATCCCATTGTGGAACTAGATGATGACTTCGAGGGGTCGACGAGGGAGAATGCATCGTCTCTGTTCCACCGTCGCTCGTTCCAGTCGTTCAGCCGGAGCATGAGGATGAGGGAGAGCGATTTGTCAATGCCCCAGCCTCGGTTTGATCACCGGTTTAGTGTTTGTGACAGAGTAGTATATGGCCAAATGCATAATGACTATGATCCAAATGACCATTGGGGTGGGGGTTCCTCCGATGATGAAAATGGCCCGGATGATGATTCTCCTGGTATCGTTCTATATTCCCCGCCCTCGTATAATGGTTCCATTTCCATGGATGATCGAGATAAACAGACGACAGTGCAATCGAATAAGTACTGCTTAGTTGCAAGCAAGCAGATGGTTGGGATTTTTCTCACGGTGTGGATAAAAGCTGACCTAAGAGACGATGTTTGCAATCTGAAAGTCTCGTGTGTTGGGAGAGGATTGATGGGTTATCTCGGGAACAAGGTACACGCTTTGTTAGAGCTTTATTAACCTAAATTGTATTTGATTTTAGTCCATACTAGAATAGGCAATTAATCTCATGAAGTGTGTATTTCCAGGGCTCGATATCAGTTAGCATGTCTTTGCATCAAACGAGCTTCTGCTTCGTCTGTAGCCATTTAACTTCCGGGCAAAAGGAAGGCGATGAGCTAAGACGGAACTCTGATGTGTTGGAGATCCTAAAGAAAACGAGGTTCCCGAGAGTTCATGGCACTGGGGACGAGAATTCTCCTCAAACAATCCTCGAGCACAAGTAAAGGCCTTACTTTACTTTTTACTTACCTTCAATGCATTGTTTCTTCGTTTTGAACTACCTCAAAACTTCTTTTTTTGTTAAAAACTTTCGTTTTGCATTTGTGAAGTCGAATCATATGGCTCGGGGACTTGAATTATCGCATTGCCCTGTCTTACCGAACTGCAAAGGCTCTAGTGGAGATGCGAAATTGGAGGGTGTTGCTAGAAAACGATCAGGCATGTTAGCCATTATTTGTTGTTATTCTGTCACTTGGGACAATGTTTAATCAATCTTCGTTTTCTCCTTTTTCAACAGCTTCGAATCGAGCAAAGAAAAGGTCGCGTTTTTACTGGATGGAGTGAAGGACGAATATATTTTCCTCCAACTTATAAGTATTCGAGCAATTCAGACCGATATGCAGGAGAAGATACACACCCTAAAGAAAAACGAAGGACACCAGCATGGTAATCTCTCGTTTGACTATGTGAAGTATGAATAACCGATGTAGTATAAGCACAAAACTTGCATTTTCATATAAGTAAAGCGTGTAAATTCTGTAAAATTTTGCTCGTGAAGGTGTGATCGAATACTATGGTGTGGTCGAGGCCTCCATCAAATGTCTTATGTTCGTGCAGAGTCGAGGTTCTCGGATCATAGACCAGTTTATAGTATATTCTTGGCAGAAGTTGAGTCCATCAACCGCAATCGAATCAGGAAAAGCTTGAGCATTTCGAGCTCTAGGATCGAGGTCGAAGAGCTGTTGCCATATTCACATAATGGATATGATGGATGGAATTACTACTGAGAAACAATCCATATATATCAGTGTATGCTCTCTTTCTCGCTGTCATGTTTGTCTCTCGTCTTGGATAGTTCTCAACCGTCACACAAATTGAAGCATGTGCTCCACCCAACTAAAAGCCTAAGCTGATAGTTGGACTGCACATTTATGTTTATATATTATTTATGCTGAACAACACACACAGGTTCATTGTTCTTCGGGAATATGAATTCTTGGAATAGAATTTTCCTTTGAACTCAAAAGAATCCTTGATTTCTGAACAGGCGTTTATAAAATCATGGCATCCCAGCAGGAAAAGCGGCCCTCAGCTGCGTTTAACACCAAATTACTCGGTAAAATTGTGACTCAATCCTTCTTTTTAACGTTATTGCTGCCATGGACTTAGCGTTTTACCTGATACTTGTTCTCGTGTCATATCAATTAAGGATTCCAGATTGTGAGCCAACATTGCAGACAAATTGAAATGAGCCGCTCTTTCTGCAATGCTCAGAAAAGGTTTATTTCTTGCTTAAATCCCTCTTTTTTCAAGGCTATATTCCCATCATTCTTTTCATCTTTTTTCTCTTACTCATTCTCTCCATGCATTTCCACATTTTCAACAGATTCCTTGCCCTAACGAGGAAATCTGCAACCATGACAGATGCTCGGGAGGAAACCTCGATTGCTGTTCCATATTCGGTGATTGATCTGTCGTTTTTGCCATTGAATCCGCGCCATTGATTCTGCAGGGTGTAGTCACATTGTCCAGTTTCTTGAGAAGTTTGACTCTGCAAGGTTTAGAAAGCCATGTGTCCTCATGTGGAGAATATGCTTTAGAAAGCCAAGAATAACTGCAGAAAAATAAACATAGAAATGATATACACAAACCCCTCCAATGCTTCTTCCTTTTTTCCTATTTTTAGACAGATATCCAAATGTAGCTTTGTGACAAATAATGCAAGATTGAAATTTTGGGCATTTCGATTCGTACTTCGAACGATACAGATTTATGCAAATTCTTTGTTTTCATTGCTTATTGTCTTGTACGTTTGTGTCACATTAAAAAGTTATAGTACAGATTCTTTTTAAGTAAGAGTTAAACTTTATAGACTTGAACATAGGGAAGAAATCTTGGATGTTTGAGAAAACCCCAAAGTGCAGAAATCAAGGAAAGGGACCGGCAATTATTGGGTTTCCTGCAAATCCCTTTGTGAATATTAATGTAATTAGACTTGGTCAAGGCTAAACCTTAACCAGACATGTTTGGAGGTTTCTTAATCTTTGAAGTCTTGAGAGAATATAATCCCATAAAAAAGAAAGCCATAGTGACAAGACAGATGGATGTGACATTTTGGCAAAGTCTTGGCTTTCTTTCTTTGCATGGGGAGTTGTGATTTCCCTGCCACTGTAAAACTTTCTCCTTTTCCTCTTTTTCTGTTACCAAATCCCCAAAGAGGTAAATTGCTGAATCCTATTTGTTTGTCAACTTTATTGGAAACCATTTTATTATTGGATGAGGGTATGTAGTAGGTGTTGAGTTCTTGATAATTATCTCGAGGATTTAATCAGTCTAAGAGCATCTTCAATAGTTGTGGTTTGAGTTTGCTGGGCACGCAAGTTGCCCTGAATGTGCATGTGTGGTGCAACTTTTTCTCCATGCGGGCCCCACATTTTCAGACAAAAAACTATACTTCCAGCGAGAATCCATTTCTTCTCTCTCTCCTCCACATCATCCTCGCTTTCTCAAAAATAACTATTGGGGATGACCCAAGCACAGTAAGCAGATTCATTTTGTTTTACTTTTCGAGTTTTCGTTATGTTATGTGTTTGACTCAATTCTTGATTTTTATTTTTTTTTTGGTTTGATAATGGCATGCATGACAACCACTATTATTCTTTCTTGAACATGGAGAAGATAAAGAAATGTTATGAAAATGGCAAAAGGGGAGACAAGAATCTTAGTAAGAGAGTGGTTTGGTTTCCTTTGTGGCAGCAAAGGATTGACCATTTCTGATACTATAAACTAATAAAAAGGAAGATGTAACCTTTTGTTAGTCTTTAATGGATTATATATTATATTAGCAGAGAAAAAGATGAGTAATTGGATCCAACATTGAAGTGTGATGAAAGGGCTTTTTTGGAACAGGAAAAAAGAAACGTGTAGGAGTGGCAGTAGTGTTGTTTGAGGTGGTCCCATGAAACCATGCCATTTCAGATGAATCTTGTCTGCCCATTTGGCTAATTACCATACTGTCACTGTGCCCCCATTTCTTCGTTGCTCAGACCTCACATGCTTCATTTCAGACATCATGTGTTGCAATAAAACTAATGTCTTTGGCATTGGTGTAATGGAACTCATATTTAGGATTAATTCATGCCTGAAAAACAAAAAAAAATAATTTTTTTAAAAAAAGTAAAGATTTATGCGCCTTGTCTTGTCTTTCTTAGTGGGGCTCACAAAGCTGACAAAAACTTAGATCTTTCAGCAAAGACCAATGTCCTTCTCTCTCTCCCCTCCTGGCCCTCTCTCCTCTACCTTAGTTTGGTCTCCTCAAAAACCTACTCAAAATACATTAATGAAAATGCCCTAAAATGGTGAAAAGTCACCACCGAGGTGCCAAACCTAGTTGTTAATGGGAGTTCTTGAAAATGACTAGCTTTATACACCCCTAGAATAACTTTTATTATATTCCTCGAATTGTCTCATAACACAATTCACACACTTCAATGAGCAAACTGCACATACTATAGCCTTAAGTGGCGAAGAGCCAACTTTAAGGCACTAAAACTCCCCGTCAATGTAATTTCTTGAAAGAAATTAACTTTTAGGTGGCTAAAAGCCAAGATTAAGATAATAAACCTTCTTGTCAATGTAATCTCTTAAGAAAAATTAATTGAAAATGATTAGTCAATTTGTACCTTCCCCGTCAATGTAATTTCTACTTTTAGCAGTTTGAACAATGATTAGTCAATTAATAGCTTCCCAAGAAAAATTACTGCCATAAGTACCTGAGTTGAATAGAACTATACACTGAAATTCAAGTAACTATATAAGCGGGGGCTTTGATCCACGCGTCAGCGCAGTCATGATTACTACTGCATCTGATCTGTGTCGATGCTGCAGCAGACTGGGGACGAAGAAGAAGCCAATAGGGTGAGTGGGTTGGTGGGTCATGGGTGGACACAAATTAGTCAAAACAAATTGGAAATACTGCCAAAATCCAACCAAATCAATCAACATGGTCATTTGCTCACTTCTCCATCTTTCAATTCTCGTACATTGTTTACAGCCTCTCCTGATTATTGCAGGTTTCATAGAACGTACCACTACACGTACATTGTAGCCTTCCTGTTTGCCAGCGTGAGGCCAACATAAACTTTTGCCTTTTTATGTTTCTTGTCATTGGGCTCCCATGTAGATAGGTTTCTTTGTGGGCTCACATTAACGTTTTTCTTCAAATGTAGAACGTTTGGTTGGTCCAAATTTGTATAGTCTTTATTGACATCAACTGCCAAAAACCCGAAACTAATAGGCCAATCCAAAATGACTCTAAACCTGATTTACAGTAAATTGGTATGATTTACAGTAAAAAGTGAGAGTACATGTAATATTTTTTTAAAAAGAATTGGTATGATTTACATTTTTTTGAATAAAAAGAATTGGTATGATTTACAGTAAAAAGTGAGAGTACATGTAATATTTTTTTGAATAAAAAGAATGGTTGGATAGTAGAAGTTGAAAGTAAATAATAGAGTATATATCTAACTTGTAAGACCCAAATCCCACTGAAACCTAAGGGTGGGTAGGAGTCATTGAAATGTTAACCAACAAAACATAAACAAACGAACAGAAGTTCGTGTTCGTTTGTTTAAGTTCGTGTTCGTTTGTTTAAGTTTTTAAAAATTCTGTTCGTATTGGTTGGTTTGTTCATATTAGTTTGTTAAGCGTTCATTAGTGTTTAGAGTTCGTTTGTCTAAGTTTTTAAAAATTCTGTTCGTATTGGTTTGTTAAGCGTTCATTAGTTTGTTAAGCGTTCATTAGAGTTTAGAGTCTCTGAAAGATTTAAGATTTAAGATTAGTCTAAGGTAACTAATGTAAATAAAAAAAAAAAAATAGTTGTAAGCAAGCAAAAGGATTCCGGTAGAGGTTTATTTATAGATCCAGTTATATTTAGGGCATCTCGATTTATCTACATCTCAGCTCTGCGCCACCACATTCATTATATGACACATTTCATACATATAAGTCTCGACCTTATTAAAACAAACTGGCTGGCATAGTATCATGTAGTACGAGGATGCATGTCACGCGGGCACGGACGCCCCACTACTGATCAGCACGCTCCTCGCGCTGCTGCCACTCAGGCCCCTTAGAGAACAGCTCAAAATCGTTGTCATCTTCGAACACTTGATCCACCAGTTTCGAGCTGACCCCGAACGCGATTTCCTTAGCAGTATCGTCCAAGTTGCTGTACAAGTTGTTCTTGCCGGCGAGGGGCACGCGCTCGTCGTTCTCATCGGCATTGATGTTGAAGCAGACGATCTGCAGGTTGTGGTCCTGGGAGGCGATGGTCACGTAAGGGTGGTCGGGCGGGATGATGAAGAGCGTGCCGGGTCGGAGTTGGGCGTTCATGGTCTCGTAGGTTGGAGTGGCTCCTTCTTGGGTGTGTTCTGATGACTGGGAAGAGACGTGAGGGCAGGCCATTTGGCCCCACCCGTTGCCGTCCACCACAAAGGCTAGCTTTGTGGCTCTTGTGTTGAAGAGTGGGCCTAACATTCCTCCCTACACACCCAAGATTATATGTGTAAATTCATTAGGAAAAAATATTAAATATTGTATGGTGATCCTAATTAGGCTGAACTAAGTATGTAAATACTACATTGTGACCCGTTAGACTGCATTGTGACCCCACAATAAAGTGTAACTGACTGAGCCAAATAAGTAAATATTAGATTGTGATCCAAATTAGATTGAACTAAATAAGTAAATAGTACACTGTGACCCTATCAGACTAGTAAGTACTGCATTGTGACCCGTTAGATTGCATTGTGACCCTAATCAGACTAAAGTAAGTAAATAAATACTGCATTGTGATCCTAATCTGAAGTAAGTAAATAAATACCCCTCACAACTGCATTGTGACCCTTATTAGACTGAACTAAGTAAGCAAATAGTGCATTGTGATCCTCATTTGAAGTAAGTAAATAAATACCCCTCACAAGTGCATTGTGACCCTAATCAGACTGAACTAAGTAAGCAAATATTGTATTGTGATCCTAATCTGAAGTAAGTAAATAAATACCCCTCACAAGTGCATTGTGACTCTAATGGCATTGTGACCCTCCTAATTAGAGGAAGAACCATGATTATATTAGGAGGAACCATGATTAGATCAAGGATACGATGATAGTGAGAACTTACTCGAGTAATGTTGGCGAAAGCAACCTCGATATCTCCAAGCGCCTTCAAATCATCGTTGTCAACTTCAAAGAGTTGGCCATAGTTGTTTGAAACGCTTTTGTGCTTGAAGATATCCACTGTCTTCGACGACGACTTATCCGTTTTGAAGGGCCAAATGGTATCATCTCCTTTGCTCAGAGACTTGAGTTGCTCATCAGATACTTGTATGAAAGGGCTATCGTCCCGTCCTCCCAACACTTTCTCTATTGTCTCCTTGCTTTCATCATAAGCGGCTTCCAATATGCTTGATTTGAAGGCGTTCAAGAACGAATTCCGGCCGGTGCCGAAGAAGAACTGCGGAAATAATGGAGAAGTTTAGTTTTAATTGTCCGAGAATTGCAGTGTAAAAGGTTGGGTTAATCATTAATTAATCACCTGGAAACGGCCTGGGGTTGAAATGGTTTGGATCAGTTTGATTATGACGAGCTTGTTGTTGTTATCTGTGTTGAACAGATACGTCGTAGCTCCGGCGGGTATGAACACAATGGAGCCGACACGGATATCGTAGCTTTTTCTCTTGTTTTTCCAGATTATGTTCAACGTTCCCTCACCTGTAGATTAAACCCACAAAATTATGTGAAAAACAACACCTCACTTAACACCTGTTAGCAAAAATAGGTATAGGCTCTAGGTGACCTAGATCGTGGAGTTCCCTCTGAAACACCGGCTTAGGTGCCCGCCTAGCACTTAATTCAGGACTTAGAACCTAAGCGCCCGCTTAGGGCTTAATTTGGCCAACTGGGTGCCCTAGATCGTGGTGATTTCCCTCCGAAACATTGGTTAGGTGCCCGCCTAGCACCTAATTCGGAGCCTACCCCTAATTCAGCCAACTCAGTGTAGACCTAATTCGGCCACCTAAGCGCCCGCCTAGGGCCTAATTCGGCCAACTCGGTGTCCACCTAGGCAGACCACCTAAGCACCCGCCTAGGGCTTAATTTAGCCAATTTGATGGTGACCACCTCGGCACACCACCTAAGCGTCGCCTAGGTCCTAATTCGGCCAACTTGGCGCTTAATTTAGCCAATTTGGTGGTGACCAAATCTGCACATCACCTAGGCGTCGCCTAGGTCCTAATTCTGCCAACTTGGCAGACTTGGCCTAAACACCCGCCTAGAACTTAATTCGGCCAACTCAGTGGCCACCGAGACACACGAGCACACCACCTAAGTGCCCCTAGGCGCTAATTTGGCCAACTCGACCGCCTAGAAGCCCGCCTAAGATGGGCCTAATTCGGCAACTGATTTAACTCATCCATTTCACCAGACTAGCGCAACCAGATTAACCTTTACTGGAACCATGCTCCCTACAACAGTAAATTAAACAGTGTTGTGTATACGTACCCTCGGCGACAAACCCGACCAAGTCGGCGTCCTGGTGGCTCGGAGCGACCATGGTTTTGGACTCCACTTCAAGCACACCAAAACGGAAATTCTCAATCCCCTCGAACAGGTTCGACCGCTCGGTAAACCGAGGAAGCACCGAGAATCTCCCCTGTTGGGACCTGTGCGCAGTTTGGAAATGCCGCGGCTGGAACACATAAGGATTATTATCCCCTCCCTGTCTCTCCTCTTCCCCGCCGCCGTGTTCTCCCTCCCTCCCTTCTTTCTCACGAATATACCGCTCGCACTTCTCCAGGCACGCTTGGCGCTGTTGTTGGTCGAATCCCATCTGGACTCGGCACTGATGTCGGCATGTTTGGAGCTCCGGGTCCATTGTGCCCAGAGCCACGGCGGCCAAGGCGAAGAACACCACGAAGCCTAGAGTTTTCAGAATCATGGTTTCTTGTGACGATTTTTTTCTGAGGATAAATTGATGGTTAGAGTGATGAAGAAGGGGGAAGATTGGAGGTGGATTTATAGTAAGGTTTGGGTGAAGATTGGGATGAAGAAGATCGGTGGATTGCGCATGCAAAGACATGCACGGAGACAGATGTCTAGTGTAAATGATACGTGTCTCATGAGTACGAGGATGCTCGCCGCGTACCATTTTTATTTGAGTCCATTATGTCAGATTCTGGGGATCCAAATAATCCAATAACCAGTTAAGTTTATCATACAATTTGTTAAATAATCACTAGGTGAGCTGGTTTCAAATCTGATTTTTGTGAGAGCTATTTATTATTTTTTGACTGTTAACTTTCTGGTAAATTAAAGATATAATTGTTGAGTAAAGTCAAAGAAAAATCACTTTCAAATTCCACCTAATTGTTGATTCGATTCATGATCTCTTCTCCCAAACTTCATTCATGTGACCAGTTGAGATGTTCATACGGTATTAACACAATCTCGACTATACTCACTCTGTGTCTCTTGTACTGGGTCATCACACTCTATTGCTAGTTGCCTATTTTGGAGGGTTATTCGATTAATTATTGATAATTAGTATTAAACGTTTAAAATTGTGTAAAATTCCAAAACCCCTAGAAAGAATGACAAATACATCTCACAATTACATGGATACTCTAAATTAAGCATAAAGCCTTAATTTCTCGTTCACTTAGAGGGATCTGAATATCCCAAAAATCGTCCTTACAGAAACTTATTTGCCACTTGAACCACTCATTTAGATTAAGAAAAGCCTTAATATACTTATTCCTTAAAGTATACTCTGTATATTGGACCAATCCCAATAAAACCAACAATATATATTGGACCGATTGCAACAAAACCAACAATATATAGTGGATTTATTCTCATAATTCCAAACTAATTAACAAGCTGAAACTCTTGACATGTATCACTGGTCAGGATTCAAGCTGCTGGGAGGCGCCTTGAAGAACAACTCAAGCGGCTGGCTACCGAACACCACATTAACAGCCTCTTCATCGGAACCGGCGAACGACAACTTCTTGGCCGTTTTTCCCAGTTTAATAAACAGGTTGTTGGTCCCGGCGAGCGTTACTCTTTCGTTGCCTCGCCCGTTAATGTCGAACCAACCGAACTGCAGACTTTTACTAGGATTACTTGTCGCCACGCTCACGTAAGGATATCCCGGAGGGATCACCACAACCATCCCCGTTTTCAGCTTCGACCTCACTGTTTGGTAATTGTTTTTGGGACATCCAATTTCTAGCCACCCTTCCCCTTCCAGCACTACTGCTACTTGTGTCGCTCTCGTGTTGAAAAATGGACCCAACATTCCTCCCTGCATATATACACACACAGAGAGCCAGAAATAAACAAGATTATATGTGTTATGGGATAACCCAACTAAGTTAATTTGGCTTAGTAATTAGAAGGTTATAAGTTTGATTCTTACTCTATAATCTAATTTTTCTGATTAAAACAGGGGAAATAGAGATATAGTATTGTACTATTTTTAAAGTATCCCGACTCACTCACTACAAACTTAATTTTTAGTGAGTTTTTGCAAGCTGGCTTGCAAAGTCAATGGGCTAATATTCAAGTAATCATAACTCATCCCATGCGCGTTGGCCCAATAACCGATTGGCGCAAGCTGCGGGCATACACCGGCCAAGTTGGTTAGGCCCAAATTTTTGCAATCCATTGTGGCCGGCCTTAACTGGCCTCAGTGTTGTGCACAATCATTATGGTCCACACAGCTGTGTGAATCATACTATCAAAGACTGTATATTCAGTACAAAAATAAGGGCATTTTAATCATTCTGTCACTTCTTACTTTTCAATTTGTACTAATATTTCTACATACCAAACACTATAATTCCAATTCTTTCTTCATTCCAATCTTATTCTTTTCCCACCAAATTACAATTCTTTTTTCTCTTAATTCCCTTTCCCAACCAAACGCCTTGTTAGTATATTAGAAATGTGCATTATATTAAGGGAAAATACATTATTATTTGAGTACTAAAAATATATTATTTTGTATAATCTACATTCAGTAGACGAATAATATATTTTTAATATAATAAAAATGTACTATGCAAATTAAGATTCCTGTTGTGTAAGTATGGACTAATCTGATCTACAAGTTTCAACTCACTTTAACATTCCTAATTATAAACTAATTATAAAGTGAATTGTGATCCTAATTAAGATTACATGTTGTACAACATTGTATAATTTTTTGGTGAAATATTGTAGTAATTAATTAATTACCTCTGTGATGTTGACGAAAGCGGCATTGACGTCAACTTCATCGAGCGGTTTGAAATGTTTAGTGCCCACTTCGTAGATTACACCAAACTGGTTGGACACAGTTTTGTGCGGGAAGACATTGATGGTTCTGTCCTTTGACGTTTCGTCGCCTCTGAAAGGCCTAATGCCACCCTCGTCTCCTTCTTGGCTCAGAGACCTTAGCTGTTCTTCGGTCACTTTAAGGAAAGGACCTTCTTCCTGCGCTTCTCCGAACAATACACCTTCTATTGTCTCCCACTTCGTCTATATATATATATATAAGTCAAGAATTATAATCATATATACACGTTAGCCGTCGGCGAACAGTTTCCGGTCCAACCATGTAATAATCAATCGGAAATCAATTAATTAATTAAACTTACGTTCAAAGCTGCTTCCAGTGTTTCACGGCTAAAGCCTTTGAAGAACGACATCGGCTTCTTTCCTGCGGCGCCGGAGAAGAACTGCACCGTGCAACACCAATAATTGATAAGTATAAATATATATAAAATAATAGAGATTTATTTTTCTTTCACTTTTAGTCCGGATCATGTTGAAAAAATTGTTAGACCCTCCTCGAGGGCCAGGGGCACCTAGACGCTAGTGTATTTTTTATTTTTAAAAAAACATATAGAATTTGAACAATTTAAGATTATTTTATTCAAAATGGTATCGTTTTTATTGAAATAATCTATTAAGAAAAAGAACAATAACTAATCAGTTACCTAGTCGGTGTTTATGAGGCCTAAGCCATCAAGGTTGGCACCTAGGAGGCCTAAGTGATCAAGGTGGACTGAGGAGGCCTAAGCGGTCAAGGCGGGCGCTAGAAGACCTAAACGGTCAACACTTAAGTGGCCTCCGCAGGCTTAGTGAATTTAGTTAGGCGTCTAGCCTACCGACTAGCTAGACTACCAATTATAATGATACAGTCAACGCCTAGCGCCTAGGCGCAAATGGAACTTTTGCAACACTGGCGAATATACTTTCATAAATTAAGTCCTAATTATCAAAGATGAAGTAATTACCTCAAAACGACCGGGGGTGGAGATGCTCCGTATAAGAATGAAGAACTCAAGTGGAACTTTTTTAACGTTGTCGGTGTTCACTATGTAAGTTGTCGTCCCAGGCGGAATCCTCAACACGTCCCCCTCGTAAATGTTGAAGCTTTCCTTCCCGTCTTGCCGGATTACAGCCACACTTCCCCTTCCTGCACGATAATAAATACATCTCTGAATCCATTTAAACTCTTAGTTAAAACGAAAAACATTCCGGTCGGTCAATGTACCTAAAACAACAGTGCAAATGAACTCAGCGTCCTCGTGATATGGGACAACAAAGGTTTGCGATTCCACCAAAAGAAAAGCGAGACGGTAATCCTTAATTCCCTCGAACAAGTCCGACCGGTCGGAGAATCTGGGAAGCATTCGGAAAATGCTCTCACCGGACGCCGCCTGAGTTTCGAACTCCTCCCGCTGGAAAACGAAAGGATACTGCTCCTCTCCGCCGTGCCGGCGGCCGCAACTTCCGGCGTGATGTTCTCCCACCGCCAAGCATTGATGCTCCTCCTTGCTTAAAGCTACCGTCGCGGATGCAAGCAAGAGGGCAAAGGATAGCACAGCATACTCCCCTGTTCTCACTCTCATCTTCGAGATTTGCGGATGAACTTTGTGATGTGGGCTGGTGAATCAGCAGGAGTATGGGACTGGATTTATTATATAGGGATGATGAAACGGCTCTTTTATTTATTAAATTTTATATGAGTTAATAATTATACCATCATAAAAATAATAATATTTCTAGCCTCGTGGCTCGTGGGGAACGCGGCTTGAAATATTAATTAAAAAGTTCAATCTTATTTCTCATCTAGATGACTGTTCTGTGAGATGACTGTTCGATTGGTCACAGGAGTAAAATTTAAAAATAATAATTCAGAATTGAGTCTTCCCCGTGGTAGTGTAAAAGTAATCTCTCAAAAGTGATGGCTCTTTGTGCATAGTAAGCAGAAGTCTAACTTTACATCATTTCAAATGTAACCTCTTAAAATGAGGAGAGGCTCATTGTGCTTTATCGGATCGGCCGAGGTTGCTCTCAAGGTCTTGCTTTACATCCTCCCGAGTACTTTATCGAACCGGGGCTTAAAGGCCATTGAGATTGGGAATAATTACTCTACCTACTACTCTTTAGAGAGCGTTTGGTTTAGATCTCTATCGGACCAGGGCTTGAAGGGCCCTTAAGATTGAGAATAATTATACTCAACCTACTACTCTTTTAGAGAGCGTTTGGTTCAAATCTTTACCGGACCGGGGCTTGACATGCCCTCAAGATTGGGAATAATTATACCCTATCTACTACTCTTTAGAGAGCGTTTGATCCAGATAATCTAAATCTGGTAATGTGTCAAGGGCTTACCTTTAAGATCAGGAATAATTATACTCTACCTACTCCTCTCAAAAGAAATTCATAGTTGAAGTAAGATTCACGTATATATAAATAAAGTAATCGTTTCTAATAAATGAGTTTCAAGCTTAATTTATATATTTATTACCCCCACACACCTCGGTACTTGATTTAAGAATTATTTATTCCATCACCCTTCAAATTACTGACATTGTAGCCTTGCAGAATTATAATATTACGATAATAATTTAATTAATTCGAGATGATATCTTACAAAGCGATTGTGAGAAAATTAGAAAAATTAAAAAAATCAATTATTATATTCCATTGGTCGTGTAACAACATACAGATTTCTATTCATCTCCTCTACTCCAATTATTCATTCCATCTCTCTCAGCTTTAGAGGTTATTTAATTTCTTTGCAGGCCCATAGAACGCTCCCATCGGCAGAATTTAACTCTCTATGGCATCATTGAACTAACTTTATCTGCACATATGAAGCAATTCAACAAAGTGAGAATGTTGTTATTAAAAGTATTAATGAAAATAATTCAATTTGATCAGATCGATAGTTTATTTACTTTCGAATGAGACATTAGTTATGTGAAAAATTGATTTATAGTAAAGTACCTTTGACAACATTGGCACCACATTTAGTGTCACACTCCATCGCGCACACGGTTTCGCTGCTACCCTTAGTCTTGCAATCATCTTCGCATTTTTCTTTGCAATTATCGTATTCTTCATCAGCTTCCACTTTAGAAAACGTTAAGGCAGAGAGTACAACCATGCAAAGCACAAATAATGTGGCAAACTTCTTATCAACGGCCATTTTTCTCTCTTTTTCTTCTCTCAATTTTGTTTTTTGTTTTTTGTTTTGATGTTTATTTCCTACCAGTACAAGGTATATATACACACACTGCACACATATAGGACTTTTTTTCTTTTACTTAAAAAAAATAAAAAATTCTCTGATCAATCCTAAGACACGAATTTGTTTGAGGTTTTGCATTGTTTGAGGAAGTACATTGTCTTGCCATAATAATAGGTCAAACTCCAGAAAATCAGGAATAGTATATCATATGCCCACCATTTGTAAATATATACATTAAATACATTAAAAAAGATTCTTAAATTCTTAAATGAGTTAAATCTATTTAGTTTTATTGTTTTCTATATTATGATTAGTTACTCGGACCTGGGATGTGTCTATACTAAGGGACATTTTTGAGCCTGGAGATGTGAACCGTATCATAAGGGTCCCTGTTTGCCCATCATATCAGGATTCTTAGTACTGGTTCTGTGACTCATGTGGAGACTATTCTGTAAAGAGTGCTTATAGGTGCATTATGTGAGAGGTACCCTCAAACCCACTCGGTTTTACCAAGTGGAATTTCCTGTGAAAAATTAAATCACCACCCAAATGGAAGACATTCTTATGGAGAGCTATTAGAGATATCCTTTCAATAATGTTATAAAATATTAATTTCAATAATGTCACTCCGTCAGCTCCACATCTTTTAAATTACAAAGACAACGATTAACAAGAGTCGGGAAGTCAATCACTTTCTATATGTTCTTTCAAGAATCAATGGTTTGGAGATTTTAATTTGTGATGAGATCCAAATCAAATTAAAACGAAAGATCATTACTAAACTCGAAAATCATGCTTTCGAAGCCGTATTATTGGGAAGTTGCCCTCTTTATTAGGGTCATTGACCCAAATGGTTTGGTAAGAATGAAGAACATAAAAAGTAATTCCACATTAAGGAGGTAATTTATAAATATATTAATTACTTAATCATAATTTTTTTGATATAGTTCTACAATGATTTTCCCATTTTTCTAATCCGAGACTCCGAGGCAGCACCCTAAAAGCACAATTGCATCCGTTCATGACAATGTGAAAACATAATTAAATGAGTAATAACTCATCATTAATCAATGAATAACATTTAGTTACACCTTGTACAATCAGTACAATAATGTAGGTAATTCGTAATTTAACAAAATTAAAAAAAAAAACAATTTATTTGACTACTTATATTATAATTACATTATTATTCATCTTATCCCGTATCATCATCTGCATGCCTTTATTTTTTTCATCCTGTCCTTGGTACGTCCTTCTTCAAGCCATGCTATCCAACTTAGCTGCACACACATAATCAAATAAATATTAGTTCGCGGTTGAAAATTATCCCATTTCTAACCTGATCAGAAATTAAAACTATATATACCCGAGATATTTTTATTTTTTTTTAAACATCAAATATAAACCCTTCTGCTAAGAAACAGTAAACCTGCCCGCATAGTGGGCACAGGGAGGTTTAAGGAGAAAGATCAGGGATATGAAAGGGAGCACAGAAAGGGAGCAACTCTTCAGAAGAGTTACCATGAATTACATTCTCTCTTTGTCGGAAGGGGCCTCGATAGAGCACTAGAGCTGTCGACACGAGCCCGGTTACCTTAATTATTATGTAAATCCATGTAATAAGGGTCACACTTGGGTGAGACCATCTCACGGATCCTTGTTCGTGAGACGGGTCGGGTCGGATCAAAGCACCATGCAAATGTCATACTTATATGCTCAAATATAACACTAATCAATAATACAATTTTTGTTACTTATAAGAGAAAAAGTATTACATTTTTCATAATAAGTAATGTTGACAAGTGTCCCTTACTTATAAGGGCAAATATAATACTTTTGAGGACAAATGTAATACTTTTAAATCATTGTATTTTTCCTTAAAAGTATTACATTTACCCTTATAAGTAACAAAAATTTTATTCCTGATTAGTATTACATTTGAGCATATAAGTATGACATTTGTGCATATAAGTGTTACATTTGCATCTCGACCCGACCCGACCCGTCTCATGGTGAGACGGTCTCACACAAGTTTTTGCCATGTAATAATATATTACGTTCCCAAAATAAATAGAAAATGAGGTTAAAATATTAAAATATTTTTTAGATGACAAGGTAAAGCTATAGCCACTACCCGATGGTGTGTGCTGGATAAACTCCGCTCCTGTATAATAGTTCGCAATTCATAAGTGAGAGATAATTAATTGCATTAAGAAATATTTAAATATTTGTACTTTATAGCTATAGGAAAAGATCGAAATACAATTTTAGTCCATCAATTGTTCATTACTAGCGGTTTTAGTCTCTAACTTTTAACCGTTACAATATATACCCCTAATTCTTCAAAAAAGTTGCAGTTTTAATTTTTTGGAGCAACAAAATTATTAAACTCTATTAAAATTTTACTTAGTACATGGATGGGTATTTTAGTACTTTTTAATGCCTCTTAGGCTCTTACTAAATAATCTTGTTCAGTCTCAATATTTCATTTGTAAAAGAAAAAATATGATCATAATTAACAGGGTTATGCAAGAAAAATAAGGGCGATGTGCAACAATTGAAAAGGAAAATTTTAGGGAAGAATGTTATCAAATCTCTATAATATGACGTTTAATAAAAATTGGACAAATTCTTTTTTCAATAATGAAATAATCGTCATATATAGTTTAGAGAAAGTTCTCACTTCTTTTGTAATAATCGATCTTATAGGAGATATAAATACTACTGAAATAATTCCATCTAACTTATAATTTTTTGATACGAGAATTATATTCTATCAAACTCGATTATTTTTTTTTGGAGCAAATAATCGCCATAATTGAACTGAACCATTTGAATCATGCCATATATGGTGTAAATTAAAGGATAAGATCAGCAGGGAATAATATCGTTTAATTTATTTAATATTCACTTCTGATCAAACATGCAATTCAATGACATTAACATGTGGTGGGTGTATCCTACGAGAGATATTCTCCAATAATATATTATATAATCCTATAATATTCAAATTAAATAAAATTGTCAGATTATATTTATTAACTTAGCCCTCGTATAATTCTCAAAAAGAAGTAATCATAATAATATTAATAAATTTGACGATATTATCCCTAGATTTAACACTTATTTAACAGAAATATTAATAAATTTGACGATATTACCCCTAGATTTAACACCTATTTAACAGAAATTTTGTTCGCTTGGTTCCGAGGGAGGGACGTGCCCCAACTCGTCTCGTCAGCTCCGTATGAGGGTGCCCGCCTTCTCATACGTAAATGACGGGATGTATCGGGTGCCCGCCTTCTCATACGTAAATGACGGGATGTATCGGCCACGACGCACATCCGGGCACACCGAGGGTTGACTCGGCACTGGTAGGCTCCGGCACAAGTAAGTCGATTTAAATGTTCGGCCGAATGCAGGAGCTGATAGTGTCGTCGTCGTCAAAAAACTCGGTGTTCGGGCGCCCTCATGAAGCGGGCAACACGGTAGCAATACCGGGCACTGGTATTCAACATCCAGCGCACACCGGCCACGACACGCATCGGATCGGTGCGTGGAACGCTCGCAGCCACGCCTTTCATGCGTACGTGCTGCGAGAAACAACAACGGTAATTTTAACAGAGAACTATTTGTGGTAAAAAATGAAAGTCAGATGACCATTTCCTGTAAGATTATAGAAGAGAGTGAATGGGCGGATTTCATTTCAATTTGTAAGATCCATAATCAACAATATTAGTACATTTTGTAGTGAAAATAAAATCAAACTAGTGTAATTTGCAGGCATTTGTAATTAATTTAAACATATAATCATTTTATAATTAAATAAATAATATTTTGATCTTTTTAAACATTTATAACATTTTATTGTAAAATTAATTGAAAGATATCTTAGGTTCAATTATGTTCTTATTAGTTCAGATTCTATTGAAGTTTTTAAACATTACCTTTTAAATTATTACTGCTATACAAAAATAATAAAACATTATTTTTACTATTTAAATTTTGATTATATTCAATAAGAAAGTAAAACATAACATTTACTTTTAACTATTAAAAAAGTGACATAAAGTCTACATGATAGGGGTAAATTAAAAACCGCCACTATCTATATGATCTTGACTTCAAATCAAACAAAATTGGTTTTAGAAACCTTATGAAATATAATAGAGTACTTTATTATTCTTCTAGATTTTTATCCCGTCCTTAAATTGCTTATGCTTATTCCCTGGACTTTTAACCTTCATGGCTCGTCCTTTAATTGCTTTTGGTCGTTGCTCCCTGCGCTTTTAGCCTGCTCTTCGTTGCTCCCTGCGTTTTTAAGCTCGTCCAATTTCTTATGGTCTTTGTTTCCTGGGCTTTTAATCTTCATGGCATCGAACTCGCCGGCTGCACATAAAAAATAACCTCAAAATTAGCTGTTAATTGATAGCTGTTTGGTATAATTTCTTTTCTCAAAAAACTAATTGAAAATACTGCTTTGAGTAGCCTTTTGAATTTTAGTATGCTTACTAACCAAACAACTAATAGTGATCAAATAAGTCAAAATTGACTGATAGGCTGGGCTTACCTGCATATGCTTTGGCGGTACATGTGACGTCACAATGCTGCTCGCATACAGGCCAAGAATGTCCTTTGTCTATGCAAGCGGGAAGGCAAGGATCGAAGCAATCCCTGTAAACCCCAGCTTCAGTGGTGGCGACAAGGACAAATAGAAACACTGCAACCAACTTCTGGGCAGTCGCCATTGTTACGTTAAATTAGTTTATTTTGGTGTTTTTTTGTGTGTACATATTACAGTGTTGATTATATTATGGATGAGGAGCAATATGATAATGGTATTTATAGTTAAAGCCATCTACGTAGGTTGTGGTGTTGCGTTGTTTTAGGATGCTTTAATAATTTAATTTGCGTACGAATTAAACCACTACCCAAACTAACAAACGTTTTCATCGGATTTATCACAAATTAATTAAATGTGGATCTGATGTAGTCTCCCTTAATTCATTAATCGCGTGGTTTAGTATTATTTATCAGAGTCATTAATATAATTGAACAATTATTATATATTAATCGGTCTAGGGTTATATATGTAATGATATTTTTATTGTTAGTGCACAAACTATGTATAAAATAGCATATGTGAATATAAATGAACGAAAATGATTCATGAAAACGTAAGTTCCCGCTTTGATCAGAATTATCACAATTTTTTAGTTTTTTTTTCTCTCTTTGTGAGAAACCAAGATAGAGTTCAAAGATGAAATCCAACTTACAGTTATGGGCTCAATATTGGTGCTTTAAAAAACATGACTCGAGATGATAATGTAGTTAGGCCATGTAAATCGGTTTAAACATGGTCTAAGTATTATTATATTGTAATCAGTTTAGGGGAGGAGGTATTTAATCAAGATTTTTATTAGAGAATCTTTAAAAGTCCACTAATATTTATAACGGTATTAAAAAGTTATGAACTGCAATGAAAGACCCTTTAATTTGCTTTTGTAGACAAGTGCCCCAAAGGTAGCCTTATAAGATTAGGTTACGACACTATCATATATTCTAGTAATAGTGACAACTTATTTGTAACAAATACTTAGTTGTCACAATATAATTACCATACTATATATCTGTGACTAAAAAAATAGTTATCACAATTATCATACATAATAGTGTTGAACTATTTTTTAGTCACAAAAAAAGTATTTTTTTTGTGACTAAATTACGAAGTATTGCAAAAAATTACGAAGTGTTGCAAAAAATTTGTCACTGAATGTAATTCTTGTAGTGAGATTTTTAAATAATATTATTCTTTAGTAACTACAATATTGAAAAAGAAACATAATGAGTAAATTATCATTCAAAATATTCAAATAAATAAATAAAAATTAAAGAACATTTAATAATATTCAAAAGAAGAATAACATAAATTTTTTTTAATGATGTAACTTTAATGATACATGTAAGAAAAATTTTGTCAAATAAAAAAACAATAGTGCAATATTTGTAAAGTAATGTACCTTACATCATAGAAACATAAACACTAAATATTAACGTAAATTTTACTGTGGACCGCGCATCAAAATGACGTCATTTTGATTAATAAAAACGGACAGATGAAACGGCCTCCATTTCGCGCCATTCACTTTCAGTTCATATACACTGCAGTTACATTTCAACACAACTCCAGTTACATTTCGATATAACTACAGTTTCATTCAATAATAAAAAAACACAAATGTGAAACTATTATTCAGTATCAGTTCATATACACTGCAGTTACATTTCAACACAACTACAGTTACATTTCGATATAACTACAATTTTATTCGATAATATAAAAACACAAATGCGAAACTGTTATTTAGTATCAATTATACACTACAGTTACATTTCAACACAACCATTCGATAATATAAAAACAAATGTAAGACAGTATCTTTTGAGATGAACTGTAGTATCAGTTACGGAGCTCCGTCTCCCACTTATTGAAACGACATCGTTTTGTGACCATGGTCCACAATGTAATGTGGACCGTGGTCCACGATATAACGGTTGCAGTACTAATACCATAATGACCTAAATCATTTCAAATAATATAAAAGCATAATTAAAATATTGAATCTTGTTCTAAATAATCAAAAGAAGATTAATTAAACGAAAAAAACGGAAAAAAAAACCTAGAATTGTTTCTTTTTTCAACAAATACAAAAAAAAAATGATATTCAAGGTTCCTTATTTCTAAAATTCGATGCACAACTTTGAATGCTATGTATATTGTCTGACTAAAGTTCATATTAAATTTTATATTATATATTTTTTAAAATATATATACTCTAACATATTCATATATAGTATATGTTTAACAATTATATATGTTTAACTCTGACTGGGACGAGGTTCGAACATAAGACATTTCTTATATAAATTAATGAGTAAGTTAAAAATAATAAATAGTTAACAAAATATTTCGTTACTAAAGTTTACCCGGATGGAATGCAAGGTATTTAGAATAAATATATAATATAATAAAGATGAAAGTAGGAATAAAAAAATAAAAGTACTAAAATCAAAATAATATGAATCATTTATTTTAACAAACAATTGGACCAACATTTTTTAGTTCCCTTTATAATTTATTGGCTCTTATTAGATTATATATATATATATATATATATATATATATATATATATATATATATATATATATATATATATATATATATATATATATATATAT
>NC_044929.1:22714576-22729951 GCF_003576645.1 Ipomoea triloba
ATATATATATATATATATATATATATATATATATATATATATATATATATATATATATATATATATATATATATATATATTACAATATAGTAGATATAATTGTTGGAAATGTATATAGTAATGGAGATTAATGTTTAATATGAATTGCCATGAAATTAAAGTTTAAATAATATTTGGAATTATGGACTTATAAATATTTTTTTAGTTTGATAGAATGTTAATAGGAAATACAAATCCTCTGAAAGGTTGGACGAAAGAGTAATTAGTTCCGAGACCGAAACGTTAACATCCTAAAGGTTAATTTATATACAGCTTGACTCTAAAAGGTTGAAATTAACTCTTCGGATAATTATGTTGCTTAACCATTCGAAGGTTATCTCTTCGGATGGAATTATCGATTCGGAAAGTCATTAACGATTTGGAAGGCTACCATTTGAAATACAGTTGGTTACGTTGCTTAACGATTCGCTGCATCACTCTTCACAATGATGTGGAATGATGAGTGATTTACGAAACTTAGGAAAGTGGTTATACACATGAAGATATCAAATGATCCGATATCAAATGTGTTCCATACCAGCAATTATTTTCGAACAATCTCTCTCTTCTTTCGATCATTTCTTATTTTATCTTTTTTTTTTTTTCAAAATACCTACCGAGATTTATTTGACATGATTATTTTTTGTCTTCTTCTGTCAACAAACATGGTTTACCATTGTTCTGGGTGAATTAGAGTTTTTTTTTTTTCACAAAAAAAGAAATATATAAATATAGTGGTCAACCCACTTTGTATCAAAAAAGATTAAAATATGTATTTAACGTCATTTAAATGGACAGAAAATGATCATATCACAATAATACTAAGACCAATAGCTCATTAAAAAAAATAAAATAAAAAAAGTAGAGGGACACCTAGAACAAAAAATGAAATTAACTCTTTTTAGAATATCAAATATTTTATATGTGAAATCAAAAAATTTGTATTACGTTCCAATAAAATATGTTGGGTTAATTAGCTCATGAGCTTAGTCTTACTTAACCGTTATTATATTTCTTTTTTTTCGACGTGAAGCAACTTCGGGCATAGCCAGCTCCCATGCATCGTGTGACCTTTTAGAAGGTGTTGTTGTACTACTTTAATTTAATGAGGATTAAATTTCATTTACTTATTTCCTCATTATCGATTATTTCATGTTATCCATCATTATTAAAAATATTTTTGTTTTTGGTTATTTAGTTGAGGTGCATGGAATTTGCTGTAAGATTAGAGAAGAGAGTGAATGGGGATATTTCATTGCAATAATATTAGTGCATTTTGTAGTGAAAATAAAATCAAACTAGTGTAATTCGCAGACATTCGTAATTAATTTAAATATATAATCATATTTTAATTAAATAAATAATATTTGACCTTTCTAAACATTTATAATATTTAATTTTCTTATTGTAAAATTAATTGAAATCTTCAATTATGTTTTTAACTTTTTATTAGTTTAGATTTCATGGAAGTTTTTAAACCCACTTTTTAAATTATAATAACTGCAATAATACGAAAATGATAAAATATCATTTTTACTATAGAAAAATAAAATAAATGTTCGCTACTTTTTAAATTTTGATTTTATTGCATAAGAAAGTGAAACATGAGCTTTACTATCAACTGTCAAAAAAGTGACATACAGTCTTTCATGATAGGGGTGATGAGAAAACCACCACTATTTCAAAATATGATCTTGACTTCAACTCAATAAAAATGAGTTTTAGAAACTCTATAATGTTTCACATTAAATATAATATATTACTGTATTATTCGATCTTCTAGAGTTTTTCCCCGTCACTGCTTATGCTTGTTGCTTCCACTTCGAGCCTTAATGGCGTTCAGCTTGGCTGCACATACAAAAAAACATCAAAATTATTTCCTAAAAAGAAAACTAATTTAATATATAAATGAGAACACATCATAGATTATGTTTTTTTTTTTTTTGGCATGGTTAGACTAATATGGATATACCAGTGGAGATTTATTATGAATTCAGTTTAGGTTACACCTAACACATTCTGACACTTTTTACTACTTAGAGTAACTTCGAGTAGATTTGATTCGTTTTATTTGACTTAACTAATCTAATTTGTCCTTGACCACACCCCAGCAAATTTTTAACTCTTTTCGAAGTTAGAGACAAATTGGATTATTTTTCCAAAGCCACTCAATTAAGCCTGTATAGATTCAGGCTAAGTCATCCTAGTAGAGTAATCCACTCAACTAGCTAGACTAATCCAAATTTGCTTGATGGCACATATATAATTTATCAATTAAACTAATCCAATTCATAGTTAACCACATGTCAGGACCTCTAAAGTTCTATATATTTGTCTAAATATAAATTACTAAATTCAACTAAATGATTAAATCACTAATACTAAGGGTTTATATATATATATATATATATATATATATATATATATATATATATATATATATATACATGGGGATCAGGGATCAGAGTTGGAATCGAGGCGAAGAATGCTCTCCCCGTCCCCTCCCTGGTCCCCATCCCCGAGGTACTTTTTTTTTGACGGGTTCGATTCAAATTCAATCAAAGTCACAAAGACGTATAAAATTTGATTGTTTTTAGTTAAATATAATACCGGGTCATATATATATATATACCTTTAAAATCCTTGACGGCACAATCGATGTCACAACCCTTCTCGCATCTGATGATGTCTTTTGTGTCTTTTGCCTTGCTTATGCAAGCGGGAAAGCAAGAATCGAAACATTTCCTGTAAACCGGAGAAACAGAGGCGTCAGTGTGGACGACGAGGACAAACATGGACACCAGAAACACTGCAACGAACTTCTGGGCAACTGCCATTGTTACGTTTTATTCTGGTGTTTTATTGTGTGTATTGCAGTGTTTCGTTGAGATGACTATGGATGGGGTTGGGAATGGTATTTATAGTTAAAGGCCATTTTCGTAGGTTGTGGTGTTGCGTTGTTTAAGGATGATTTAATATAATTGAGCCACCCAAACTAACGTTTTCATCGGATTATATATATTTATCACAAATTGGTTAAATGTGGATCTGATCTGGTCTCCCTTAATTCATTGCATTCCTAAATTAAATTAATTCAGGGCTGGGTTGTTTTAAGCACAAAACACCTTGTGCTCAGATTCAGATACAATGTGATAGGGTCAGTTGTATTTAAAAAAAATGTTTACTTACTGTCACTGTTGCAAAAATCCCCGCCTAGACGCTAGGCGCTCCTGAACCGAGGCGAATTGCTCCATAGGCGTCCGCCTAGCGCCTAACTCGGCCGACTGGGCCGAGTTGGTGGCCGACTAGGCTGAATTTGGCCGAGCTAACTCGCCCAACTCGGCAAAGTTAGCCGAGTTAACTCGAGCAAGTCGGTCTTGTTAATTTTATTATGACATATATATATATATTTAAATTTTATTTATTTATATAAGTAAGAGAAGTAAGAAATATATATATAATATACTATATGACATACACCACACACATGAATTAATTTTTTGATTTTATAGGTCGCCGCCTAGAACCACCTAAGTACCGCCTAGGCGCCGCCTAGACCGCTTAGGCGCTAATCTACCGCCCAACTAGCGCCTAGCGCCTAATGCAACCATGCTTACTGTTTCGATCAGATTTATCACAAATCTTGATGAGCTTTTTTTTCTCTTGTGAGAAATCAAGATATAGCCCAATGGTCTAACCCAACTTACAATTATGGGTCCGATGGTTGTGCTAAAAAACATAGGAGTCGAGATGGCAATGTAATTAGGCTCATGTAGTTCAAATATGGTCCACATATTGTTATATATTAATCGGTTTAGTCTTATATCAGATTGGTTAGTTCGTTGGACAATTATTATTATTATATATTAATTGGTCTATGTATAATGTATAAAATAGTATATATGTGAATATATACTAGTTTTTATATTGAGTACCAAAACAAACTATGTATAAAATAGTATATATATGAATATAAATGAATGAGATGATTTCATGAAAACCACAAATATTGTTTGACTTAATCGAACCAATTCCACTGTTGTATGTGTGTAATTAGGATCAACGTATATCAACGTGTTCAATAGACCAATTGGTCCAACAGTACTACTCAACGGGTCTATTGAACTCGTCGGGGAGCCTGCGCTCATCTAGGTTAGTTGTGCAATCCATTGTTGTACGTGTGCTGTGTAACTCGTTGTTGTGAGTTGTGGAGCATATTTTCGAGATTAGTTATTGAGCTCCTCGTTAAGTTGTATATGCATCAGCCAATTTCGGGATTCAACAATAAATTTAGGATCTATGGTCCATATTAGTTCACAGTTCTCAAATGGGACTAGTCTAGTCTCAAAATTATGTGAGAAATCAAGATAAAGTTCAAAGATAGAATCCAACTTACATTTATGGGCCCAATGTTGGTGCTTAAAAACATGTGACTCGAAATGGTAACGCTTTAAACATGGTTCAAGTATTATTATTATATAGTAATCAGTTTAGTCTTGTATATAGGAGCTGTTAATTGGGCAAATATTATATATCAATCGGTCTAGCCTTATATAACTACATTTTTACTATTAGTGTATTTTTGTAGTTAGCCCCATGTAGATTAGTTTAAGCATGGTTCATGTGTTACCATACTTAAATCGATCTGGTTGTGTATATAAAGCTATTAACTAAACAATTAATCACTCATAGGTCATAGCTCAACTATCATCCCTATAAAAAAATATATATCATATCTCTTTTCAATCATAATGTTAAAACGACCATTTGCATTTGGGAGAACATTGAGATTTGATAAGGACTCAATTCGATCACTCTATTCTTATTAAATTTTTACTTTTCAAGTAAAAGTTGAAAGCAGGTAAAGAATGTGGTATGCTAAAGAGCATTATGTCAATTTTTTATTTGAAGAATAGTCAAATTTTACGGACACGATCCAAGATAAACTCGAATTAGTTTCATAATGGTAAAAATATCACGTCATATGAAACATATACGTATTATTAACTCAATGAATTTTTTTTTTAATGAGGGAATACCCAAAGAACAATCAACTCTGGCTTCTCTAAATAAGACGCAAACATATCCTGATACAATCTCACATCAGTTACACAAGAAATTGTGGGGTAGTAGTTAAGTTTGGGCTAAACCTTACTCATGAGCTAGTTTTTTAATTTGTGGTGGAGTTAAAGGTTTTAGATAGAGTGTCATATCATATTCGAATCCCAATCCTGTCTTGTTAAGTGTCTCGCCGCTTTATTCTATTCTAACTTTTAATTTGTGGTAGAGTTAGGATCGTAGATTGAGCATAATATCATATTTGAACCTCAATTCTGTCAATGTCTCGCCCCTTATTCTATTCTCAGAAAACATGATTGATCCGGACATCCTAATCTCCATTAATAATCTCTAAACGCGGCATAATAATTGGATAACAACTTGAGGTTCCAATAAAATTGATTGATGATGAGTTGATGTGAGGTGTGGTAGGGACAAACAAAACTTTATACTGTGCTGCCTACTTTAGGCCCAATAAATTGATTGCACTATGGCTATCTCCATTTATAATGAATGGAGAATGGATTAGATTGGACCTTGGTATTAGGTTTCTTTGGTGATCACCATTCTTTCATGTCATCAACACAATGGAGAAAATTTTCAATTCATTTGTTTGTGATAGGTTTTTTTTTTTTACTAGGCGATCATTGAATCAATTTAGAGAGACTCAGAGGCCAAAGTTCAACATCTTATCATATCCATAAAGAAATATATGGTTTACGAGTTCTTTTTTTAGAACGAAAGATGTACAATTTGTGATTCTGTTTCAATAATATTTAAATAGTGTATATGATGAGGATATGAGACTAAGGGGTATTGAATCCACAACCTCAAATATAACAACACAAGTTCTTAACCACCAAGTTACCATGCATTTTGTATATAAGAAGGTAGGACGTTCTATTTACCTGTATGGAGATCGTTGACATCCAGGTAGTGAGGGGACACATGTGTGACCAAGATTGGAGGCTGATCGATGTCGTACATTTGTCAACCATGTCCTCTACACTATAAATAAGCATCATTCCCTTCCTTTAGAAATCAGTCATTGGCTCACAACCTCCCTCCTGGCCTAGTGGTTTGTGATCCTAGCCTATAATGCAGCAACAACATTATTATTCCTAGTCCACTATTTGGGGTATAGCTTTTATTATTTTATTTGGGTCGCTGTTTTGGGCTAATATCTCAAGCTTTGTACATATTATTTTGGCCTAGTGCCCCGAGCAATAATACTACTATTTTCATACTCATGTTCTGTACCTCTATACTCGATTTATGATGGACCCGCTCGGCCGCTCTTAACATAACCATCTTAAACTTAAAATATAGATTGAAAAAAAATAGTCATAAAGTCATAAGTCATAACTAAACTAAAATATAATAACATAAGACTTTTTATATAGTACAAATAGAACTGCATAGAGCTATATATAGTATACTTGATATATAATCAAGTGTTATATAATAACATAAGACTTTTTGTTATAGTACCAGTAAAACCGCATAGAGTTATGTATAGTATAGTTGATTATATCAAGTGTTATTGACATTAATACGAATATTACATTATATAACAAAAACTAATGCACATCAATATTATTGATAGCGGTAACATATAAATTCATTATTGGATTTTGTTGGCTGTAATATTTGACCAGATATTTTGTATTTTCATGACTCATGAGAGAGTATGCCCCCATGTTGCATAGTACAATGAAGATGGGCCCATCGATCCCATCCAACACCACACAAATTTCGTCCAAGAAAAGAAGATAGCCCCAAAAAGGGAAGGTGTGGGCATTGGGGTTTCAGCATCCTAAGGTCCATCACAGTTTTTGTCTTAAAAGCAGGTAAAATATATAAATTGTGAAAAATGTTTAAATTAGTTTGCATTTTTTTCTTTTCAAAAGTTAAACTTTCAACTCTAAAGATCTTCAGACCGATCCCACCCAACAAAGTATTTAGGAGGATATAAATCATGATAATACGATTGAACACAGAGATTAGTTTACATTTTTTTGTCTGTACTTATGACGATTAAAAAGAATAAAGCATATATCAACATATTTATTGATTAATTAATTGAGATATGTCTCAAGAGTTTAGGGTCGACATCCCTAAGAGGGATTTTTGGGAGATTTTTTCAAAAGAAAAAATTTGGTGTGGGCTTTTGGATTGATGTGGATAGGAATTTTTGTCAATTTTTTTTCTTGTAAAATTCAATTTTTTTGTAAGACGCATTGAACGGAGAAATTGAGAAAAGCTATCACACAACTTATGCATGTGGCACACTATCGTGCAAACGAGTGCAATTGGGCGCGTAAATAGACTTCTTCTAATTTTCTAATTTAACTTCTTTTGTTGAATTTTTTTCTTTTTTCTTATCTTTTTTCCCTCTTTCTTACTTGGCACGATAAAAATTATCAAAAATCTTGCATTGGTGAGATTTTTCATACCAAAGTATTATAGAAGCTGAGGCTAAAGTATGATATCTTTTTGAGTATCATTATTCCCTTCCCTTCCCTTCTCTCTCTAAAAAATTTTTCTCCTCCTCCTCTCTAATTTCTCCGGCGATCTTCCATTTTTTCTGGCGAGCCGCCTCCGCTTTCTTAGCGGGTTAGCGGAGGCGGCACTTGCTCTCTTCCCGGTCGGCTTCCTCTTCTCTTTTTCTTTCTTCCTTTTCTTCCTTCTTCTTCCTCCCTCACCACAATCGCCACCGTTTCTTTTCTTCCCTTCGCCGCCTTCATCTTCTCTCTTTTCTCCGTCCGGCCGTTCACCCTCAACGCACCTCCGCTTTCCACCGCCGTCCGCCGACCACTGTAGCCGCCTTCATCCGTCTTCCCTTCCCCTTCCCCTTCCCTTTTCCCATCTTAATAAAATAAAATAATATATATATATATATATATATATATATATATATATATATATATATATATAATAAATTAGTGGGTAGGATAATAGGTTGGTAGTCTTGAGACCCGTGCGTCTTGAGCTCTCAATTTTGTTGTCTTTTACCCTTTGTTATTTTCTCCTAATAATTGTTGTTGTTTTTGTCTCCCTCTGCATTTATTGTAGTTGTCTCCTTCTGCATTTATTGCAGTTTTGTCTTCTTTCTCGTTTTTTACGAGGTTCGTTTTGAAGGGCTTCAAGAAATATATGGTCATGGCTCGTGTGATACTCATCCTGGTCGAAGTAGACGACAATGAAATACCCCTCATGAACATCAGTTCAGTCGGGAAGATACCCACTGATGAACCGGCCGAAGACACAAGGCTGGTTATGTACCTTCAGTTGGGGAAAATGTCAATGGACTTCAGTGAGAAGAAAAAGACACAGGGGGTTTGCAAGTTGTTCCATCCAGAGGTCGACTTGTACACATTCTGTAAGGCCATCAATCACTTGACAAAAGTTTTAAGGTCCTATGAGGATCAAAACTCTCTTGTAACAACAGTCTGCGAATCTAAATTTTATTAGCTTAGCTAGAAAATTTAGTTCTATGTCAGATTGTATGGAATGACTTTACATTCTATTGAACCTTGTTGTATTTGTTTCTAATGTTTATTAATGAAGGTTTATTATTATTATAAAAAAAAGTATGATATCTTTTTTGTGATGTCAAATCACTGCCGTTCATCAAGTGCAAAGGTGACCCCGCCTTAATCAAGTTTGTTGCGTAGGTCCCGCATCCACTATGTGGAAAATCATTCTACGTTGTAATGTGCCAAAGTTAATCATTCATCCTTTGATGTTGAATGCAGGGTGGGTTTGAAGAATGGTTCATATCTTTTAAAGAAAAGAATAAGTATAATTAGGAAAAAAAATTATTTTATCAATTAAAAATCCATTAAGGCTATGTTTGGTAAACTTAGCTGAAAAGGTAGCTGAAAGGTTAAATGTAGCTGAAAACTGAAAAGCTATAAGCTCGAAGCTGAAACCTGAGGAGCTGGTATGCTTAAAAGTGTTTGGTAAAATTAGCTTTTTGATAAACTGATAAATGTAAAAAAGACTAAAAAGGACATCTTCATACAATTTAAATAATTTTAAATTTAAATAGGTTTGTTTATATATTAAAATATAAAATAATAAAATCAATATATTTAAATAAAATATAAAGTAAGAACATATATTTGAAAATATATAAAGTAAAAAAAAATATTTATAATTCATAAGATTAGTTCATACAAAAATTAATGTTCAAACATAAATATCAAACTTAAATTACAACCAAACATAATGAAAAGAAAATATCAAAAGGGTTTTAATTGAGAGGGGTAAAGGATGTCATTTATTTAAAATAATAAGGATACTGATGGAAAAAAGTTAAAAAGCTACTAGCTTATTTTGAAAAGCTACCCCAAGTAGCGTTTCAAAATAAGCTAGTAGCTTCCTAACTTTTTTTTCCATTTTTAACCTTATTATTTTAAAGAAATGACATCCTTTACCCTTTCCAATTAAAACCTTTTTGGCTAAACCTTTTTGGCTTTTTCTCTTCAATATGTTTGGTTGTAATTTCAATTTGACATTTGTGTTTGAACATTAATTTTTGTATGAACTAATTTTATGAATTATAAACATTTTGTTTTACTTTATATGTTTTCAAATATATGTTCTTACTTTATATTTTATTAAATATATTGATTTCACTATTTTATATTTTAATATATAAACAAACCTATTTAAATTTAAAATTATTCAAATTGTATGAATATGCCCTTTTTAGTCTTTTTACATTTATCAGCTTATCAAAAAGCTAATTTTACCAAACACTTTTAAGCATAACAGCTAGTTTAACAGCTCTTCAGATTTCAGCTTCGAGCTTATAGCTTTTCAGTTTTCAGCTATTTTTCAGCTTTCAGCTACCTTTTCAGCTAAGTTTGCCAAACATAGCCAGAGTCTAAGTAAAAACAATTTCAATGGATGGGTAATTTCTCTTCGACAGGAGCTGAAGCTAGTCGTAGGTGTAAGAGAGGCTTTGAGTTAGCTAAATGGCGTCATTTCAGTTATATCCATGTGGAGTTAGATGCCAAATTGGTCATTGAAGGATTGAATATGGATTCAAATGTTTTTACTCTTGACCTTATCTTTAGTGACATTAAGGAAATACTTAGGTCTTTTGTTGAAATTAGCTTTTTGTTTGATAAACAAGATGCGAATATGACAGTCCATTCGCTTGCAAAGGATTTCATTTCTAGGCCAGGTTGTATCGAATGAAGCTATGGTCCCTTTCCGGCTTTGTTCAATGTTTTAGCTTTGAATGCATTAAATTAATGAAAGTTACATTTTCTCCACAAAAAAAAAAAAAAAAAAAAAANAAAAAAAAAAAAAAAAAAAAAAACTCGTAGATATTTCATTTACCAATAAATTTTGATAAAATATTAAATTTTGTAGATATTTAAGAGTTAACTATTTAATTCGTTAAATATGTTGATATTTGTTTTGTTCTTATATTGTATATCAATCACTAATTAATATGGAGTATATGCTAGATAAGTAATTGAAATATTGTATATCAATCACTAATCAATATTGTTCGTGTGTGATAAGATTCAAAGGTGAATTTGTTTGAACTTGAAACCTCTGATCTCGTTAAGGTGAAAGAGACTCGCGTCATTTTATCTACACCATATTGATATTTTAATGTAATTTTTAAATATATAAATGTAAAATTTTCTTCTATACATTAGAAATTTTGAAGACATGCAAGATCTTAGTTTCAAAACTGATACTCCGTAGGATATATCTATAGCTCTCAATACAATAAATCCGCTAGTATGTACATCATATGCCGTGCTTCGAGCAGGGCCGACCTTGTTTGGGCCCAACCCGATTCGAGTAAGCGTCAAGAATAGTCGCAAGGGTTTCTTAGTTATCTATCGTGGTCATGACTCAAGAACCAATCTTGTACAGTGGAAAGGACTACCCCAAGACCACAACCTTCACAATTCACGAGAGTAACCTAGACCGACCACCTCGCCCGGTCAGATCCCAATAATGCGGCGCTCAAGAATCTTAGCACACGTAAACCAATTGAGACTGTTCCATTCGAGGCATGTGCATGCGGGAAACCTAGCCAACATGCCAAGTTCTTGGCATATGTCCCATTCAACCTTCTATACCATGCACATTTAATGCCTTGTGGATGGACTTTGGAGACTTTCTCATTAATAATACATCTTAGCTCGTAAACCTCCGATCCACTGTCTAAGTTGCCCGAGCTCATGTGCCAACTTCGTAGACTATACGTAGGTGTATTTAGAGGCTGGAGTATTTACCACATCAAAAACAATAAAGATCTTCAACCATTATTTTAATATAAATTATATTTTTAAAACGTAATATACTTTTTGACACTAGTACCGATTGTATTGAGTACAATTAAAAGCGAATGCAACAAATTTTAAAATTTGTACCCGAGGTAAGAAGTATCAGTATTGATTTGCACTGTAGACTTTGTTGAGATATTCTTCTTTAATCAAATCATACATGTTTGATTATGAAAAATGTTAATAGTGTCGAACTAGCATGGTGCCAAATTCCTAAAATAAAATAAATTTTTTTTTTTAAAAAAAAAGGTATTTAATTGTTTACTGAGGTGTGGTGCATGGTATCATATCAGAATTGTCTTACCAAAACGTCACATTTTATTATGAAAAATACTATATAGACTTTTATTTCTTACTTTCTGTTTTAACCCCTCTAAAAAATTCTTGATGTAGACACTTTTCTAAAACTCACATGATAAAAATATCAAATCTTTGTTCGCTACATCATGGAGTATAAGCGAATGAGTAAAATTTTGAGAAATTATTTATTCCATATAATATATGCGGTGTAGTTAAATTGATTGATATGTATTATATATTAGTGTATGTATATCGTACATAGTAGATGATGAAAACACTCATTGCTTCCTCAACATTGAAAACGAAGAAAAGATATGTTGACCATTCAATGTAGTTTGCTTGTGGCACTTGAAGTTTACAAACCAATTCAATTATTAATCATATCCTATATATACGAAACTAGGAAACAAAGTTTAACTTTAATACAAACTCTTTGGTGGTTTGCTAATTGGAGAATTGTTTTAATTTTTTTATTAAAAAATTATGTTTATTAACACAGTTTCTCATTTTGAAAATAGAAAATAATTTTAATTTTTTAGAAAATTAGAGAACTTTTAAAATTGTTTAATAAATGAAAAACATAATTATATATCATTTATTTGACTATATAACATTATAACTACATTCTCAGCATTATGTACTTATATATTTATTCATTAGTGTTATTAAATTGCATTCATTATCAAATTCTTTTATTTATCACCCTCTTCTATCTTTTCAACTTCTATATACTTATATAAACATAACTTATTTGTTTACGCTTAAAATTAAACATTAATATTCACATTATCAAAATTAAAACTTGAACTCTGCACCAAATTTTAGATTTTGTCTCAATAGATTATTGGTTCGGATATTTTCAGTTATGTTATATAGTAATACAAGTTTGATCCGTATTTCGGATATTGAAATTTTACATATACTAGACTTCAAAGTAAAAATTATATATATACATGTCATTCAAATTAATATATCAAAAAATATTTTAAATATTAACTCAAAAATGTTAATATTATCTAAAGTTTTGGTGAAATTAATAGGTTATTGGCTCGGATATGTTTTTAGTTGTGTTATATACGGATATAAATTTGGTTCGGATATCAAATATAAAAATCTTAAATTTATTAGACTTAAAAGAAAATTATATTTATTTCATTTAAACCAAAAATGTTTTAAATATAAGGTCTAAAATCACTCGAAATTAAACTTTTATTAATTTAATAACGTTAGTCTAAAATTGAAAAAATGAGTGTTAGTAAACAAGTTTTTTAAACAGAAAATAGAGAATAAAAAACATAAAAACATAGAATAGTTCCTGAAGTAAAGGGACACTTTTGTATTTATGAAAAATGAGAGCAAGAAATCACAAACAAAGACAAAAAAAAAAAGGCTAAAGTGTCATTTCGCACCATGAACTATTGTGATGATGATGATGATGATATTATATATATATATATATATATATATATATATATATATATATATATATATATATATANCTAGCATGGTGCCAAATTCCTAAAATAAAATAAATTTTTTTTTTTAAAAAAAAAGGTATTTAATTGTTTACTGAGGTGTGGTGCATGGTATCATATCAGAATTGTCTTACCAAAACGTCACATTTTATTATGAAAAATACTATATAGACTTTTATTTCTTACTTTCTGTTTTAACCCCTCTAAAAAATTCTTGATGTAGACACTTTTCTAAAACTCACATGATAAAAATATCAAATCTTTGTTCGCTACATCATGGAGTATAAGCGAATGAGTAAAATTTTGAGAAATTATTTATTCCATATAATATATGCGGTGTAGTTAAATTGATTGATATGTATTATATATTAGTGTATGTATATCGTACATAGTAGATGATGAAAACACTCATTGCTTCCTCAACATTGAAAACGAAGAAAAGATATGTTGACCATTCAATGTAGTTTGCTTGTGGCACTTGAAGTTTACAAACCAATTCAATTATTAATCATATCCTATATATACGAAACTAGGAAACAAAGTTTAACTTTAATACAAACTCTTTGGTGGTTTGCTAATTGGAGAATTGTTTTAATTTTTTTATTAAAAAATTATGTTTATTAACACAGTTTCTCATTTTGAAAATAGAAAATAATTTTAATTTTTTAGAAAATTAGAGAACTTTTAAAATTGTTTAATAAATGAAAAACATAATTATATATCATTTATTTGACTATATAACATTATAACTACATTCTCAGCATTATGTACTTATATATTTATTCATTAGTGTTATTAAATTGCATTCATTATCAAATTCTTTTATTTATCACCCTCTTCTATCTTTTCAACTTCTATATACTTATATAAACATAACTTATTTGTTTACGCTTAAAATTAAACATTAATATTCACATTATCAAAATTAAAACTTGAACTCTGCACCAAATTTTAGATTTTGTCTCAATAGATTATTGGTTCGGATATTTTCAGTTATGTTATATAGTAATACAAGTTTGATCCGTATTTCGGATATTGAAATTTTACATATACTAGACTTCAAAGTAAAAATTATATATATACATGTCATTCAAATTAATATATCAAAAAATATTTTAAATATTAACTCAAAAATGTTAATATTATCTAAAGTTTTGGTGAAATTAATAGGTTATTGGCTCGGATATGTTTTTAGTTGTGTTATATACGGATATAAATTTGGTTCGGATATCAAATATAAAAATCTTAAATTTATTAGACTTAAAAGAAAATTATATTTATTTCATTTAAACCAAAAATGTTTTAAATATAAGGTCTAAAATCACTCGAAATTAAACTTTTATTAATTTAATAACGTTAGTCTAAAATTGAAAAAATGAGTGTTAGTAAACAAGTTTTTTAAACAGAAAATAGAGAATAAAAAACATAAAAACATAGAATAGTTCCTGAAGTAAAGGGACACTTTTGTATTTATGAAAAATGAGAGCAAGAAATCACAAACAAAGACAAAAAAAAAAAGGCTAAAGTGTCATTTCGCACCATGAACTATTGTGATGATGATGATGATGATATATTATATATATATATATATATATATATATATATATATATATATATATATATATATATACTTTATTCACGAAATCTCTTTTTTAACTTGGTTGAAATTTTATGCACATAATATATAGAAAGAAAAAAGAAATGAAGATCACAAATCGAATAGAAGATGGTCAATAAAAAATAATTTTAAAAAAAATCATGAGAGGCATTTTTGTGTTGTGTGTAAATTTTTTGTGTAAAACGTTGAATGTGACATGCGACCCTAAGCTAGTTTTCTTGTCAGCAATTGTTTCTAATCCTTCATCCTTATCTAAAATTAATGTCTCATACAAAAACAAAAAATTGTCAACAATAAAACGCGCACACACAAGGAAATGTTGAACACAATGCGTAATACCTTCGCTAATTTGTGATTTAAAAGTGCTTTTAGTGTATACTCGAAACCAAAGATCAAACTCTTAACGTTTGATTAAAGATGAATGAGTCTCTTTCACTCAATCACACGTCAAGTTATACAAAATTTCTCTTTAATTATGTGTAAATTTATCTTTTATATATATATATATATATATATATATATATATATATATATATATATATATATATATATATATATATAT
>NC_044929.1:22730590-22761067 GCF_003576645.1 Ipomoea triloba
GTATGAATTTATATTTTATATATATATATATATATATATATATATATATATATATATATATATATATATATATATATATATACCTATTCTCAAACTTTAAATAGATAGGACGGCGTGACTGCTTTGTTGAGCCGCGCCTCGGAATCAACAACTCCAAGTGGGCCATTTTTGGTAAGCAGAATTGGCGATGCGGGATGAACCGGAAGTCGGATTACGGTGCCCAACTGCGCACTAACCTAGATCCCACAAAGGGTGTTGGTCGATTAAGACAGCAGGACGATGGTCATGGAAGTCGAAATCCACTAAGGAGTGTGTAATAACTCACCTGCCGAATCAACTAGCCCCGAAAATGGCAGAGTCGTTTTCAATTAAAGATGCATCCAAATGTAATTCTAATTTATCAAACCTTGCTAAAATACTTAAAACTAATGGACCATGCAAAAAAATTGGGAAAAAGATGGTCGGATTGGCCCAAAACCCTTGTGATTTTCGGGACAAATCGTGTCTGCTCTTGTCACTGGGGTTTTTATTTTTATTTTTTTTATCTATTATAGGGGGAGTATGGTAGTTGAGGTGCCGGTCGGTTGGGCCGGTTCGCTAGGTTCCGAGGGAGGGACGTGCCCCCACTCGTCTCGTCAGCTCCGTATGAGGGTGCCTGCCTTCTCATACGTAAATGACGGGATGTATCGGCCACGACACACAACGAGGCGGGCACACAGAATATATATATATATATATATATATGTATATATATATCGATCATATGAAAACAAGTCATTAGGAGAAAATTAATAACCAATCTCAATCTTTTCATAATTATCATCGACTTTATTATGCAAACTTGAATACTAACATATATTAGGTCATCAGAATTTTTTAGGTTTGCATATTTAGTATTAACATATTGCACATTTAGTATTAAAAGATTGCACTTTCAAAAAAGAGAAAGTGCATTGCACTTGGCTTGGATTTTAGAGTTCATTATTGAGTTTTTTTATTTTATTTAGTTTAGGGTTCAATTTTTACTATTTAGATTCTAGCATTTACGGTTTAGACCACAAAGTTCACAACTAGAACCATCATTGAGTCATTACACTATCTAACATTGTTGATACTGTTAAATACTGAGGCGAAAGTATAAAGCAAATGTGTATTATTATACGGGAGTAAACTGAGGAGGAATACAGGTTAATACTCAGTCTGATCTGGTCTTGCTCGAGTGGTCGGCAGTGGACTGACAAGGCTCTGAAATGGCGTGACCGATCTCTCTCATGGGTTCCAAAAGTCAGCCTCTCTCTTCCATAAATGCGGTATTTATAGGTGAGGTAAAGGGACAAATTTCGTCTTCTCGGCATGGGACGTACGTGTCACTTATGCAGTGGACTAACTTAAGGTGGTAATGTTGCCATGCACGTGGCAGCTACGATTGGACCCCTGGTAGTCATGTCAATAGATTCGACAGGTCGGCGATTAGGAAGAGATAAGCAAACCCCTTTAACGTTGGGAAGGAAGGCAGCGGAATTCGACTCCTTCGACCGACCCCCCGACCTAATTGAATATGGCCGGTCTTAGCAAGTCGTTCGGGGTGGGGAGGTCAGACCGGACAGCCGCCGTACTCGTGTTCCTACGCTAGGAGGATATTTCCTATCAATTGTAATTCAAACCACATAGCATCCATAACAAAAGAGCTTAATCCAAATAAAGGAATCTAGCTACTCATACTTGAAATTGAAATTGAAACCATTGCAATAACAATTCAATCAAAGAAAATGAATTAATGCTACATGGGGTCTTTCAAGTATAGTGATTTTTTCACGTTTAGTCCTAAACTTTCAAATTGACCATTTGTGGTCCTTCGACTTTCAAATGTAACCATTTCTCGTCCAAATTAACTACCAATGGTCCTTCAACTTTTGAAGTTTAACCAGATGTGGCCCTCTTGAAATGACCATGCCACTAGTACCCTCCGGAAAATTATATTGTGGACCATGATCCACAGAGCATTGTGGATCATGGACCAAAACGGTGTGGTTTCTTTTAATTAAAAAAAAAAAAAACAAAAAAAAAAAAACTCCAAACACCCCCCAAACCAAAAAAAAAAAAAGAAAAAAGAAAAAAACCAATGGGAATGCTACAACAAGTTTCAGATTAAATCATTTGCACTAACAACAATAAAATATTTTCAGATATGTTTTAGTAAATTAAAATATTACTCCCTAATTTAACTTCAACACGTAAAAGATGAATATACATAAATATATGTTAAATTAGGGTTTGAAAACAGAGGGGAAAATGGATATAATATACGAAAATGGCAAGTAGTACAAGGTTACAGTAGAGTGGTTGTATGTATGTTGTACTACTACTACTACGTTAAACCAATCTTACTATTGCCTCTGAATGCGTGCATTCATTCAACGTACAACCCCTTGGATGCGTGAGAAAAGCGAGTTAGAGATTACATCATTGTCATCATTATTGTTTTCAAAAAAGAAAAAATAAAATCATTATTATTACCATTGAAAGCTGACAAAACACAGATCAGTGCCATGTTTTGCATAAAAAGAGGTTTCACTCCCACTTCTTCATTTCCATTTTAACATTTTTCTCTTTCTTAATTTCTGGGTTTCTCTCTCTCTCTCTCCCTTTCTCTCTGTAATTTTTTTTTTGATGATTTGATGAAGAGCTCGAGGAGTTTAGGAATGGAAGCTACAGAGTTTTAGTAGCATTTTCTTTCTGCTTTTCTGGGGATTTAATTTCTGACTGAAAAAAGCTAGCTTTTTTATTTTTGGGTTAAAGGGTGGACTTTTTTGTGGTTTTCTTGGTCTTTTATGGAGGCTTCATTTGTGGTAAATAAAGCTTCTTTTTTTTTGTTGTTGTTTTGTTACAAAAATTGGGAATTTTTTTTTTTTTTTGTGTTAATTAAGGTTGTTGTCTGTTTGGGTTTTCAGGGTTATGGTTTTGATTGAATTTTGTAATGCTGAGGAGCAGATCGAGAAAAGCAGTGAGCAGAAAGAAGCAAGGATTCATGGCGGCTGAGCAGCAGATATGTGTACCCGCGTCTTCCCCGACCCAGAGCCCGAAAAAGCCCGTTTCGTCGTTCTTGGGTTCTCCGAGGATCTTTAATGGGCTTTTGGGGAGGACTCTGTCAGGATCGGAGAACGGCGGGGGCGGGATGAGCATAAGCCCGACTTCCATTTTGGGCCATCCTTTGGGGTATGAGAGAAGCCCGAGCCCGACTCGGAACACCAGCCCACTGCCCGAATCCTTGGGAGTCGGGCTGGCAATCATTGACTCGTCTCCCGAAAACCGGAGTGTTCTGTTCGGGTCAAAGCTGAGAGTCCAAATCCCGTCTCTGATATCTCCGGTGGAGTCCCCGAAGTCTCCGGCGGATTTCGGGATCAAGACTCCCCGGAATCCGCCATTGCTGAGCTTTTCCGCTCAGCCCAAAGAGTCCCCGCCGGTGGAGAATCTCTCCCTGAGCGAGATGGAGCTCTCGGAGGACTACACGTGCGTGATCACCCACGGCCCGAACCCGAAAACCACACACATATTCGATAATTGCGTGGTAGAGAGTTGCTGTGGTGTGATGAAGCTTTCAGAAGTGAGAAGGGAGAATTCTTCTTCTTCATCATCATCTTCCCCTGCAACCTCTCCTTCACTGAGTTTTCTGAGGTTCTGCCATGGCTGTGAGGTCAATCTTGGAGGTGGAAAAGATATCTACATGTATAGGTAAGATAAGAGTGAAGGGATATGATTTGTTTTGTGTTTTGGTTGAAATGAAATGGGGGTATCATTGGGTTTCAATCATTGATCCAAAAGCTTCCACTTTCATATTCCTAATAATGGCATTTGATCAAGTCACTACACATGGGGGGCCACTTTGTCCTACCTTATAATTACAAATGAGAATTAAAGTAGAAATTCCTTATCTTGACTCACTCAATGTGATCAACTTGAGCAACTCTTTAGAAAAGATGTGTTCATTCTCAACCAATAAGTCTAAGCTGATGATGTGTTCTGTTCTGTTTCAACTAATAAGTCTAAGCTAATAGTTAAGTCGGGTTTTGATGTTATTCCTACGGTGTATATAGGGGGGAGAGAGCGTTTTGCAGCGAAGAATGCCGCAGCCAAGAGATGGGTTTGGAGATTGAAGGAAAGAAGAATGGCCTCTGAGAGGATACAAGAAGAAGGCAAGCCTAAATGATAGATTTTGGCTACAGAGGGGATTTGGATTTAGCATCTTTTAAAGTTTAGATGCTGTTTTTTAAGCTTTTTCCAAGATTTGACTTGTGAGCGAGCAGTGATCAGCCGAAAGATGAAATGACGCTGATCAAGAATTGCACCATTTAGTGATATTTATGAAATATATAATAATGTTATTATTGTTTTCAAGTTTCAGTCTATATTGTATTCCCTGCTGCATATATTTAGGTGATGTGAAGCCTCCTTTAATGAAACTGTTTGATTTGTTTATTATTTTATTCAATGGCTTACGTTGTAACAGTAGGAATTCTGGCAATCAGTAGGCAATGCAATCAATAATGATGCATATTAAATGTTCATTGCGTCTGGTGAAGAAAAACTGCAACATCTTCTACGATAAAATTTTTGCAGGGAGAGTAATAAGTAATAACATCTCAAACAAACCACTACGCACCAATTAGAGAACACAGTCAAACAACATATTCATTTTTAACAAAAGACAGACAAAGCATTACCCATATGACTACTTGGGGATAGAGTACTTGAAGAGAGTGCATTACAGGACATTACACATAAACGCAGCTTGTGACGATACCATACGGGGGTAACCAAATTACAGACACGACTAGAAATGGAATAAAATAACCAACAGACCAACACCGCCAGCTAGAACAAGAACACACACAGCCAGGTTCGGAAACAGAAACAACCTTTCTTCCCTTCGTTCCGCCTTACAAGGGCTGATTCATGAAAATGATAAGACAAGAATTTCAGTTGATGAGCATAAAGGGATAAAATGGAACTGTAAGCAAAACAAAAGGAAAACGTTGAACACTCACCTTGTGAACAGCTTGGTATAATCAACTATACTCCAGAGAAAACATAGATCCTTGGAATTGAAGTGGATAACATGCTTAGCAGAGAGAACTCAGCTAACAACAAAAGAAGACGAGCAGAGGTGGATATAGCCAACTTTGCTTTCCCTTTCCATTTTCTTATAAAAAACCAGAAACATGGCAAAGGAGAAAGCATCTTCTACTAGTAAAGTATAAAGCTGAAACCTATCTAAACTAAAGAAAGAAGATAAGAATGTAAAAAGGAAAAAAGGACAACTTGGGGATTGAAGGACAAGAAGTTGGAATGAAACAGTTCTCTAAATAGCCTATTCAGTTAGCATATAAGCTAAAGTTACAGACAGGCAATTCGTCATTAAACCCGGGGAAGTTGAGGTAAAGTCCAGGAACAAAGGGCTAGGTTATGGTTACAATGACGAAGGTTCCTAAACAAGGTGAAACCTATTCAAAGTCAGGGATTTTGTGTATATACACAATATATGTGAGAAAAAAAAATCTAACTGAAGAAGAGGAAATCAGAGATGGAGATTTTTCACAGGAGAGTACTCAAGGATTAGGCATTCAGCATGGAAATCTGCAGGTATGATGAAACCTCCATTAAGTTGGGTCAAAAGGACTGCAAACTATAAATGCTTTATAATAGCAGATCACCACTCGTGAGTTTCAGATTCTGATTTCACTTCACCACCCTTAATACCCGTCCAAATTGTAGCATCCAAGTAAATAGACCTTCAAAGCAATCTGGAGATAGCTGACCAACCAGCCATTCAAACCTTTGAACCACCTTCAACCATATACCCAACCTTAGCTGTTCTTGCAAGCCTTTTTTTAATCTTTTCAGTTTCCTGACAGGTATGCTCTTGCCCTTGCACAACCACTTACAAAAACTGAACAACATACTAGAAGTAGTCACCATAGAACTGGTTTATTCACCATATATATACAATCTACCACTAACCCCTTAGGAGAAACTAGATCCTTTCCCTATATAAAGGAGGTCTAGTTGCCTCCAGTAAACCTTAATCATCAGTAATGTCAAGATTGAGAATACGACGAAGACACTTCGTCGCAGAGTCATCAAGGTCAAACAAATCTCCCGGAGAAGGGCTGCGTTCCCTGGTAGGGGAAGCTGGTGCAGATACAGCAATGGGACGAAAATCATCAATAGCAGAAGCTGAGGATGGTAACTCAAGTGAAACAGTCCGCTTAGGCTTCAAAGAAAACTTGGGCATAGGCAATGAACTAGGAGGAGGTGAGTTTGAATATGTAGGACCAGCCCAGCGCTCCGAGAAATGAACATCCTCACTGAAAGAACTACCCTTTCTAGAACTGGCACCCAGTTTGAGGTTAATTGGTATTGCACTACTTCTGACAGATCTTATCTTGTTTTTCTGATCTTCAGACTGAGAATTAACTGACGGAGAAGGCGTCTTAGGTGAAAAGGAAGCAGAAGTGGATCGAGATCGCTTGGTGATCGGGGTGGAATAAGACTTGAGTGGGGTTGGGAGTATACCCGATCCAGTCTGGAAAGTCCGGCAATTAATCTCCCGGAAACTCCCAGAAGGAGGGGATCCAAAGGACCCAAACCGACCAGGGCCATGGCCCTTAGATTTGTTATAGTACTGGTTCCTATGCTGAGCAACTACAACAAGCGTCTCCATCTGAGTCAAACCACTGAGTCAACTCGGCTCCTAACCCTGAACTCACAAAATACCCCTAACTCACTTCTCCAAACTCGAAGATATCTAGCAGGAAGTGATAAACAGGGAACTGGACACAAAAAGGGAGTACTATATCTCTATATCAACACGAGATCTGCAATTGGGGTTCAGAAATGCTACTACATAACACTAGATTTTAGATCTCCTCCACAACCACCATATTCTCAGCAGATCAGCATCACCTTCATCGATCATATAAGTTCGTATGAAAATATCTACAACAACCACCACCACACTCTTCAGTTTCTTCAGATCTATACATACAAAAAACATATGCAAAGCAATCAACGATACTATCCTCAACTAATCAAGTAACTCACTCACCAAAACAACTAAAACCTCCATTCAACAAACAGATATACCAATTTTCGAGAAATTTCGAAATGAAAACTCACCTGATGAATCAGAACAACAGTATACAGGTAACCACTGAGGAACGAGCGAAGATCCAGGACTCGGCCTTCAACTGCGACTGTGTGCGAGTGAGATTTCTCTCTTCTTCCCTCTTCGAATCTCACTTTCTCACTCTACGTTTGTATGTATTGACGGGAGATTTTTGCTGTGAATAATTTCAAAACGCCATTGGAAGGAAACAAAGCGTCAGAGCTTTTTGAAAAGAAGAAAAAAAAACCCAGAATCCACGGATCTGAAACCACTATCAATCGTATTTAAATCCGCATTATAGCTCACATCACTGTGTGTGCCCTCGAGCCGGGTCGTTGCATTTTTTGCCCCCTAATATGCCGCGTAATTACGGACATGCCATGCTTAATTTTCGGACCACTTTCATCCCCACTCCCATACGTGCCTACGTGGTGAATAAATGCATTTCGAAGTCGGTTGAAATATATTTCTGTAATTTATTTTCTTTATCAATTTATATGATAAGAGTGATTCATTTCTGAAAATAATTTTTTTTTAATTTTACTCATGTAACTAACTTAGTTGTTTATGCGAGCAATGTCTATTTAATGAACGGTCTGATATAGAGGTGTGTTGGTTTAAATTTTTTGTATTCTGTAATATTTACTTTTTGTTTACTATGACATATCTATGAAAAAAGTTAATCGGTATACGAATTGAATAGTATTCTTTTTATTTGTCGTTATTTTTTACGGTTACGTCTAATGATACAAGAATGTGTTGGTTTAAATTTAGGTAATATGTTTGTTTGTGTTTTTCTTTCCTCATATCTATAAACATACGAAAAAGAATGAGTATATTAATTCTTTCGAGCCAATGGCACACATGGTAGATCCAAAAGGGCGACAATGGGGCAATTGGCATGTCTACCCTTACCCACCCCAGCCCCATTATTATGTACACGCGCGCACGCACATATATAAAGTATATTCTTAATAAAAAAGAAATAATATATTAGTATATATAAAATTATCAAAAATCAAGATAGTTTAGTTAGTAGTAGGTAATTATTTGTTATGAAAGGTCTAGAGATCAAACCTTGCTTGTTACACTATTTGCTATAACCCCTAATACACCTTAAATATAGATTTATATTTTAATTTTATATTTCCTTAACACACCTTAAATATATGTTTATATTTTAATTTATCTTTCTCTAATACACTTTTAATATATAATTATATTTTAATTTTATCTTCTCATTAGAATTAAAATTGTGATTTGTGATATTTATTCATAATTATAATTGTATATTAATCCATTTAATTGCAAAATTTATAATGTGTTATGTGTGGTAACAATTATTTAAACTCGTTAATTAATTGATATGAAATATGTTTTATAGTTCAATTATAAAAAGTATTTTAAAATAATAATTATATTTTGTAAATTAACTAATCAATGTAATTTAAAAGTTTCAAACGAAAATCATCATATTTAAATTATTCTAGAAATACGTATATTTTATCTAATTAAAAACAAAAAGTATTTATAAATAGAGATAATATATAATTTATTTCAACCATTTTATATTTTACTATAAATATTTTTATATTTCGCGTCCACTAAAAATAAATTTAGTTACTTCTGTTAGTGATCATAAGTTTGTTCTTTGCTTTGCAGGGTTGAGGAAGATGGCATAAAGGTATCTTGCTTGCTTACCCTTGCTATACAGAGTATATTCTGCATTGTTCCCTTCATTTTATTTATTTATTTTTGGGGTAATACTTCTAGTATCAAAATTTTGTTTAATTTATAAGAATACTTGTAGTTGTTATTTAAATGTACGTTTTGAGTGAAACTTGGTCATAACTGGCAAAAAATCATAAAAGTTGACTGACTCAAATTGAAAGGGAAAGCTACCATAGGAAGTCATTGAACTTTGAATATTGTAGTTACTAAGTTAACTTTTCGACCAATTTGACTTGACTCCTCTTGATTTCTAAATTGATATATAAGTATTATCAAATTAGAGACAAACTTGGAGGTACTAACTATTGAAGAGTTGGAATTCGCTAATCATATAACCAAATGATGATATTTTACATCGAAATGGGTGGTCAAGTGAGTGGAGTATAATTCTCGTATTAGAGCATCTTCAATAGTTGTAAATTTTGAGGAGTTTTTACATGTGTGATTTGAAAAGAGACGATTGGAGGGGAGGGAAATTAGGGGGGGGGGGATCGCACTAACATGCCCTGGCACATGCCCGAATAGGTATTCCTGGTGCGCGTGAGGCGCACCATGCGGATTTATTTTGTTTTTTTGGTGTGGCCCACAATTGAGACAAAAAAAACGGGTTCTACTACCACACTTTCAAATGTTTTCTCTCCTTCTCTCGCTTCCACTTAGCATACATAGCCTCAAAAGTCGTGCAAAAATCATGCCAAAAGCACTGATGAAGATGCTCTTAGAAGATAATGAGTCCCACAGGGGATGAGCATTTTCCTTAATTGATACTTTATTGTCTAGACGATAAAATTTCACTTGTGAAGAGCATTAAATACATATTAAATGAGCACACTTCAATCTTCTCCACGTCGAGTAATTTTACTTTTTTATCATCCTTAAATAAAAATATTAATTTTCTTAATTTTATCCGCTTTTAATAACAACCATTCAATAATAGTTTTATAACCTTGTAATTAAAATATAATTATTTTTATCCTATTTATTATTCAAAACGGTAATTAAATAACACAAGTGACATTTTCTTTGTCATCATAGCCAAGAGAGATAAAAACATTTTTTTTTGGGTTGGGGGGTAGCATCTTTATCCTTTAAGTACACGTACTTGTATACATTTGTGTTTATAGAAGAAGGATTGATGTTGAACGTGCAGTGCTGCCAACAAACAAGACATCATGTTTGCAACAATATTATACTGTCTGCCTCACCCTCCCCTTTTCTTCTTCTTTATCCTATGTGCTATTAATTAATTGCACTTAACAGATATGTTTTGATTCTCACCTTTAATATATATACAATTATATATGATGGGTTTTATTTATTTATTTTGGCATTATAACTTTTTTAAGCTAAAGTCTCACTTTATATTGATGAGTATAGGTGTTGTCGTGGTGTTGTTAAACGTTTAACAACACAACTACACCTAGTCTCACTTTAAACAAAAACAAAAAGAAAATGAAATTAAAATTAAAAAAATTAAAAAAAAAAAACCATAAAAATCAAAAGTTGGGATGATTCATAGTCGCCAATTGTCAACCACCCTGATACACCCAACAATCGAGTTAACTTACAGGACTCCGTCCTTTTATTTTTCTTATAAAAACTAAAATATAACAAATGATCTGAATTTCTCCAATCTATCACCTTTCATCTTTCACTTTCAAATCATCAAATTTGACTCAAAATTGGAGGGGAAAAAATTCTTAAGCAAGGGTTGCCCTTGTTGATATAAAGTGAGACTTTAACGTATGTCGAGTCAATTGTAGGGTTAGTGTGAATATTTAATTTTTTAAATAAGAAAAGATGGCCATTTAATACTTTATAATGAGTAAAGGAGCTTTAACTTTTTTGCAACTTAAAATGATCAATTGGGAGGCACTGACCCATATATTGAATGATTGGAATTGTGAGTATTAGGCAGCGTATGTGCTGTGCTTTCACATCATCACAAATTGGCTTGCTTTACTTAATATTATCATAAACAGATTTTGTTGTGATTAATAAGGTTACATGCATGTGCTAGTGCAATGCTTAATGCAGTAGTATATGGAGCTAATCTTTTAGGTAAGATCTTCACCATTATGCATGTACCAACATGCATTTTGCATAAAATATGTATTCTGTGTCATCAATTCATCACCACCCATCAATGCACTTATTCAATTTCTTAAACCCTAATACACTATGTTACCCAAAAAAAAAAAAAAAGCCCTCTTGAATTGATTAATTTTATATAAATCTTTTCAAAATTATAATATGTAACCATAAAACTTGAAAAACTTGAAAATGGACTAGATAAACTCCTCTCTTGTGTATACAAGAAAAGGTAAATCACACAAAAGATCTTGCACAACAAACTTGACTGAAATAATATTAGCAAAAATCAAACTCAACTTTTTTGTACTAAAATTATGCCAGAGGAATAAACAACTCTCCCCTTTTTAAGGTAAAATTAGCCATTTTAAATGTGACATGCCTATAGTTAAGAGCAAAAATAGATTATATCACTATAATTGAAAAGTCAAAAGTGTCATTTTCCAATGAAAAATAAATTATATCACTATAATTGAAAACTCAAAACTGTCATTTTCCAATGAAAAATAAAAGACTTTAAAAAAAACAAGTCAAAGAAAACAAACCCTAACAACATCAACATAAAGTAAAGGCATAGCAAGATTTTGTGTTATATATATTAATTAAAATTTATATTTCACAATTAAAAAAACCAAACAAAAAACAAAAACAAAAAACAAAAAGAAGAAGAAGAAGAAGAGGGCAACTGAGGACACTGCCAGACACCATAGTTATTACTTAACACAATGTCTGAGACTACAAAATCCCATTGAATTTGTCACTTAGAAAAACATTAAGCTTTGACTGCTAATGCCACTAAGATTACAGATCTCAATCAGCCATCAGAATCAGACATGTTACAAACAATTACTCTCTGCAACACTTAACAGAAACTGAAACCATACATTTTTCAATTGGAAAAACAAAAAGATGGTTGCAATTTAGCAGGCACTTGAGACCAGATGTTACCTTCAAAATAAATGATTTCTTCCATCACCTTAAGCAGTTAGGTATTCACATGTTCTGCCAAGATCTATGTCATTAAATGTAGGTTAGTCCAACGCATAGTCCATCCTTGACATCAGTGCTGGCAAGCGAAGCCCTCCAGTAACAAATCTTTATGTACAAATTTTGCAATAAATCACAAGATCTCGGAGCTCAAAAAGCCGAAGCAAGTTACCCTGAGAAGTTACAACCTATTGGACCCTGAGAGCTTCCTTTGGTATGAAAGATTCGAAGCCAGTTTTCATGTCGGATGCATCTTGCAAGAAGCCACGAGAGGAATTTACACAGGATTCGACAGGCTCAACAGTAACTACATTTTTGTTGAGATCGACCTCGGATGAAGCTGCCTCTGTAATGTCATCATGAAAAGTACCTTGCATTAGATCGATAGGACCTTTGTGAATTTTGTAGATCCACAATACAAAAGTTCAATGCATTAAGTATATAAATTAAAAAGCATGATTAATGAAAATGATAATACAACAGTGAAATACCAGTAGATGTAATATGATCATTAGTATCTTGATGCTTCGATAGAGGTTTCTGCAGCATATCCGTGCCAGGGAAAACAATCATGCTCATGCGCGTCATTTCTCGTCTCTTTGACTCTTCAAGGGGTGTGAAACCAAAAATCTTTGTCCATGTTTCAATAAGTTCTGGTATAGCTGGTATAACCAGTTGCTCAACTCCAAGTGAACAAAGGGCCTGACAAGAGATTCAGAAATAAGAAAGCTATAAAACCAAAAAAATTCAACAGCAATTTATTACCAAAAGCATGGTTAAAAAAATCGCTAGGCGCCCAGGGCCGCCTAGCACCTAGGGTGCCTAGACGGCAATTAATGCCTGTGTATTTTTTTAAAAATATTTTTTAAATTTTTAAATCTTTTTAAGACTAGTAATTATAAACTATTAATACTTTAATAGTTAATACTAAAATATTAAATATTAACTCAAAAAAACTTCTAGAGTTTGAACAATTTAGGGTTATTTTGCTCAAAACGATGTCGTTTTGAGCGAAATAACCCATTAAAAAAAAAAGAAAAAAGAAAAAAAGAGCAATAGCTAATCAACCGATTAGGCGGCCTAGGCGGTAAGCGCCTAAGCAGCATAGGCGGCACTAAGGCAGCCTAATCGGCCGCCTAAATCATCGCTTTTGGCAATACACTAGGCGGTCGGTCGGCGCCTAGCACCTAGGCAGGATTTTTGCAACACTGACCAAAAGTCATCTTGAGAACTAGTCAAATAAGCATTAAGCAAACAATTTAGTTTTCTTAAAGTTGAGCAATACATCTACTTTAGAAATAGCTATTACTGTTGTCCCTCTGAGACAGTCATGTTTGAGAAAACACACAGATCAAGGAAACTATACTATGATTTTAATTAAATTGTTGCAACATTGTCTTTAACAAATGTGATACTGTTTCCATCTAAGATGTGGTATTGTTGGAAAACTTTCAAATATCATTAAATTTATTATGCCAAAATTTATGGGGCATTCAAATATAGAATATTAGTATGTAGGGAAATCAAAATAATGCGATTGAACATCATGCTTATCACATAAAAACCTACTGTTTCAACTGCTCCAATAAGCCGACGGCACATCCCTTGGCGACGATATTTGTACCTTGTACCAATAAATGGCATCTCAGCCAACTGATTCCCATGTAACCTATATACAGAGGAAGCATCAAGAAGAATTAGGATAAAACAACATATATAATGTATGCAAAGTATCAAGAGCATCACAGTGAGCAGAGTCAACAACAGTGGAAAAAGAAAAACATAAGTTGTGTCCAATGTATCAATAGCATCATGTTTAATACAGTCAACTGCACATTCAAATCGAGTAATCTGTAAAACAAAATGAATAAGTACATTTGAAAGCTCTTGTTTAAGCATTTTGTTTTACACAAATAGATTTAAAAAAATAATGAAGCAAAACAATACAAAATATAATTTATTCAAGAAAGCAAAAAAGTATAGTAACTTGCAAATGCCTACTAAATAAGTTTAGCCACTCTTTTTTCAGACAAAAATATGGTTTCTACTTTCTACAGAATGTGAATCTTGACAGCATCCATGTTCAGTAAAAGGAAACTCTTCAGTAAAATTCCCAGGACACGTTTGCAGTATAACTGTATAAGATTAAGCACATATTAAGCAATATGAGGAAGGCAACAAACTATTAACAAACAACTTAAAGTCAACCTTATGGATGCAGCAGCAACAAGTTCATCACCCTTCTCCAGAATAACAGTATAGAAGCCACAATAATTCAGCCTCCTGAAATTTGATCTGCAACCAATAATGACTTACTTAAGTAGGTTGAGAAGATCTAACAGCATGTATTCGCCAATAGCTAATGTTCTAAAATACTCACCCACAGTTGTAGACAACATTCTGGATCATATTGATTTTGCTTCGCTCATCAACAATTGGCATAAAACACTCATCCATAACAGAGAATGCAACAGCTAATTTTGAATTGCACTCTATTTTTAATGAGTTAGCGCTTCCTATTACATCCTGCCCAACAAAACGTCTTTGAAGAATTGTCCATGAAAATCCTTCATCCAAGTCATGCTTGACCCCAAGAAGCACCTGCAGGCCCTCGAAAAGCTATAGACCAGAAAGTTAGATGATTTCAATCTTTATAAAGTAATATACAAATATGTGAATAGATCCATACATGTGGTCCACTATAAAAGTTGAGTTTTTAAAAAAAACAAATAAGAAGAAATCAAGGACAGTTCATAATAAGTTTGACTAAATCATAGAAGACGATGAATCATAATATTCGCAGAAAATCACTCTTGGTATCGGCATAAAAACACATACCAAAACAGTGATAATACTGCAAGCAAAGGCATCAAGGATCTCAAGCAGGAACTGAAAACACACTGAATGTGTTTTTAATCTTAGCAAAAGAGGAAATAGAAGACAGTGACAGTAAGAGTTCCACATGTGAATCACTATCTGTCCTTCATAGTTCATACATACAAAATTCTATATAGATAAAACATCAATCCCCCCACTACAGATGCACCAACTATACTCAATATTTTAGATTAAAAACTCAAGAAAAGTGGTGGACCTGAGGTTCCAAGCCTCTAGGATGCAAGGTAAGGGGGGAAACTACATAAGCAATAAGGAGGCTTGGGTGCCAACTTGCCTAGGAATTCTTCCATCCCTACAATTACTAAACTACTCAGAAAGTAAAGTAATTAATCAACTTCTAATATTTTAAGGATTCCAAAACTTGAGTATCAGACTTTCGGTAACCCACCTACACTCAATTTAGAAAGTCTAACTATTCTAACAGGGTCTCACTAGTGAATTCTTCTAGTCAACCAGCAAATCCAATATGCAGCCACCCACAACTTTATTTTATACTACGTAATAGATAGAAGATAGATAAGCATTTTTGAACTAGTCCTGCTGCTTGGCGTATCAGTTACCTAACCAGTGTTGGACAGGGTTATCCAACGCACACACTCATATTCCTGAAATTAATGCCACAATAAGCTAGAGGAACCAAGAGAATTAGAACTGCACCTTGGCAACTGAGGCACCTCATTACTATGCAAATTACTCCATATACTAAATTAGCATATTCAACAGGCTAAAATGCCAAATGAAATCATGGACTTCACCCAACTTAAACATTGCTAAGCACCAGAAACTGTAAAATGACCACGCAATTCAATGGCACTTAACAAATTAGGTGAAGCAGAAAGTACAATTTGTTATACCTTCTCACACCCCTTTCCACAAAATGACATATCCTTGGAATCCAAATTATTCTCACCCTGGTTACAAGCAACATGGACTGCAAAAATACAAATAGAAAATTACAAGGTTAGGTTTACATTATCAAATTGTAAATGGAAGTAAACTTTTTTTAAACAGTCATGTACTTACATCTTTCCTCACACAAATGGCACATGGATAATTCAGGGACAATCATGTGGTCATCAACATCACAGGATTTTCCAGCAACAGTGCCACAGAATTTGCATGAACAATATACGCATCGCCAATTCCCAGAAGGTAAATTCTGCAGCATGTTGCCAAAATCAGTAATAGATTTCATTTGAAAAAGTAAGAATTCAATGGATTTAACAATTTAACAACTGCAATTAAATGTGTGCATAGAATGGATGGTTTCTTCTATTCGGCATGATGCCATCTTTACTTTTTTGCTGAGATGCAATGCCATGGAGTCAATGCACCTTTCACATACAAGTCTTTACTTTTTATAACAGTACAGTTAAAATGAACCCTAGATATTCAAACCAAAATCTAAGTCTCAATGGCATCAAACTTAAGTAATCAAAGGTGAATTATGCCAATATGTAGCCCAATAATATTTTTTTCTAAATCCTACTTTAAAATAAAAAGTTGAAATAATCCAAAACTATAACTGTGGGAAGACAAAGAGAACAGAAAGGAAAATTTGGGATCTACTGTATCCTTACTTGAATATTTAAGCAACTTTGATGGAATGTTGATGGGCAACCATCACAACAGATCAAGTCACCACCATCTCCACAGATGTTGCATGTATCATCATTTGGGTCATTGGCATCCACATCCACAGGATGGAAATCAATATTTTCAGATTTTTCCAGTTTGCTCCATGAGTCCGCTAAGCATTGTAAAAGAGAACGCCCTGAGGCTAGGCATATATGTTCAAGTGGCTGACCTAATGTACTTCCTGCATGAGACTCATAATCTAAAAGTGTAAATGTTTGATCACAGCAGCCACAGCAAATACCATCACCAGTAATCTTTCCCTCAAGCATTACTTTTGTCCTCCTAGCATTCATGTACTGCACTTGTGCATTGGATTGAATTGTTCCAAAATCAATCATCCATGAGAGAAGACTTCGCTTTCCATCATACAACACAAATCCATCACCATCTTGATCAGACATTTCCCCAGATCTACGGGCCAACAAAGCATATCGCTTTCTATTACGTCCATCTTTTTTTGATCTTGACCTTCCCCTGTTTGATGCCTTCATTGAAAGATCATCATCACGACTATGTGCATTGGCTTTGGTTTTTTTCCTTAGAAATTTGTCTTTGAATTTGGGATTAGCATTTAATTTTTCTTTGCATTTTTGGCGGCGTATAACCTTGTCACTGTATGAAGAAGGCGCCTTGATGTTCTTTTTCTTGTCACTTTCACTTCCACTCTGCTTTTTAAACTTCTTTATCTTATTTTGTCTAGTTCTGAACAGTGTTCCAAGTACCTCTTCTGGAATGACAGTAAATGCAGAGAGGGTCTTATCATCTGCATCTCCATTTTCAACTTTCTCTTTGAGTTTCCTATAGGCCAAAGTGCATGACCAATGTGTTTTTCCATCACAATCCACATAAACTGCATCACTGTATTCCTTGCTTTGCCGGGGTCTATATTCCACAGTCCATCCTGCCTTCTTTAGAATATCCACTATTTGATCTCTAACTGCTTGCTGTTGTATCCTACGACCCTTATCCCCTTCTTTAGATTTCAAGGACTTCTTATCCTCTACAGTTTCATCATTGACAAGCTGTAGCTCAGCACTTTCCAATTGTGACTTGGAAAACTTAGATCTCTTAATTACATTTCCAGCCTTTTTATGCCTAACACTTCCCTTGGACTCAATTACTCTATCTTTCTGGGAAACATCTATTTCAGAAGCACCATCTTTGCTAGGCATCTTAGGGGGCCTACCACGACGACGCTTCACCTTTTTCAGGTCCTTACTGATTGGTGGAGCAAGTACATCATTTTTGGGGATCTTGGGAGGCCGACCACGACGACCCTTCACTTTTTTCCTACCCCTACCATATGGTGGAGAAATTTCAGTATTCTTAGCCATAAATGGTTTTTCTGATTGATCAACCTCAGGCTGTTGAGTTTCCTTTTTTATTTCCAAAGCAGCAACACCCAAATTCTCTCCACTAAGCTGAGGCCCTGCTTGACTTATACCAATCACCCTGGACCTCAACACCCTTCCAACATTTCCGGTACTGCCAGGCGAAGGTAAATGGTTGTCTTTCTTTCGTTTGACTTCATCGTCGTGACATTGAAAATTTTCGATGTTTTTTCTTTTCCTCCCTCTTCGTTTCTTTTGGACCACATGCCCACCTTCATTAGAATCACCATGCAAATTGGAACCCTCAACATTCACTATGCCTACATCTTTTCCATCATCTTCTGATTTAATACATCTCAGGACAACTTCAGTTATTGTTCCTTCCTTATCAGAGACCATGGGCAATCCCCCGTCATCCAAATTACCTTCACTGGCTGCACCATCTGGAAAAACAGAAGCATCAGCATCTATATCACATTGCATCACTTCTGGCTCTTCAACACACATAGTGGCAGCCAACCCTGCCCCATGATCAGCACCAGCATTTACTTGGCATCCAGCACCACCAGCCACACATTCCCTCTCTTCAGCCTTATTTCCCAGGGAATGAACATCACACCTCTGCTGAGAATCATGGTCAGTTGTGATCACCGTATCCTCCGCTTCCTCAACGGGCTCCACATTCAAATCTAACTCCACTCTCCCTTCCTTACAAAAATCACTGGATCTTAACCCCTCATCCATCTCGTAAAATCAACAACCTAAAATCAAGGAAACAGAAAACAAATAAACAACTGAAGAAGCTCAAAAACACACAGTCGCCCCGAATTATCCAGCAACTGAAATTATTCAATGGCTAACTTACATGCACGCATAGGAAAATAAAAATGGCAAAAAAACCACCAGAAATCCACCAATAAAATAATCAAAAAAATCACAGGAACTGATAAAAAGCCGGCTAACAAAATCTACAAGGGGAAAAACAAAAAAATCAAGTATAACTCTCACCGATTGAAGCAAAATCCGAAATCCGTTTAGCAGCAGATACATACACGAAGCTGTACGTATAGCTGGCAGGTCGCAGTAGAATGGAAGAACCTGAAACGACTGGGACGGAATTTTGGGGTTCTAGAGAGAGAAAGCAAAGCGAGGGTTTTAGAGAGAGAGAGAGAGTGATGAGAGGGGAGAGATCGAGGAAGAAAGAGAGGAAGCAGGAAAATTGGTAATGTCTGTTGGGAGAAGGGGGGGTGGGGGGTAATGACTATTTTGACACGCTGATTTGTATTCGTTGGGGATTCGGATTCCTACATGGCGTGGGCATAGTTGGAATTTCAGTGGGAATGGGATTTAAGATTTTCAGCTAATATCGTATTTTCCCTCCATCGCGTGCCCCTCAAAATTTCATATGAAAAATCAAATTTTTGTCGGAATGCTCCCTTCCGGAATTTGGGTTGACTTGTTTTCATAACGTCTCAATATTGTAGTGATTATACATAGATTTGTTCGATCAAATTATAGTACTCCATGTGTACAATTTAATTACCGAGCTTGCTTATAATTTATAATTCAAATTTTTATAATATTTATATTATATTATATTATATATATATATATATAGGGGCACACTCCTGTGCGAACTGCCGTCCAAGAAGGAAATGAGAACGCATCGCAGTCGTCAAAATGTCCAGATTAACGAATCATATTGATGGGTAAATATGCACATGTACTAGTCGGTCCGTAAATCACCTGTCCGTCACCCAACCTGTCCGTCAACGGTCACCCCGTCGACGGTCACCCGGTCCTGATCGGAAGCAACACACCTTGTGGATTGGAGGCTCACGAGCGCAACAGTTGCTTGATGTGACGACCGACAACTTTTCGGGAACAAGGGATCCGTGTTTTCATCACCTCGAGTAACTCAACCACTTCGAGCAAACCGATGCGCATTTTGCGGAGTGACAGCCCATATGCCCTCCACTTGCATATCAGACACCATGTGCATAGTGAATCCACTTTGTATAAATATAGGGCTAATTCCCCTCACTAGGGGGGGAAGAACTCATCAGTACTACACTAATACACTTGTGATTTGCTCATTCGTCTCTCTTGCTCTCTCCTTGTTACTGTTCGTCACCCGTAGAGCGATATAGCTTCTTACCGCTCAGTCATCAACCGGTAGAGCGATCGATTGACCGGCCGAGCGGCATCCTTCACCACACGTAACACACGTGTTCGTAGCGTAATCGTAGACCCATTTACATTTACGCTATCACATATGTAATTTTAAAAAAAAACGACGCGGTGGCATTTTCGCAAATAACTTGAACTTTGGTGCAAGTAATTGTGATATAAGTGCACATAATTTCACTTACAAGTGCACATATTTTCAGTTACAAGTGCAAGTAATTTACCTTGTTATATTCATGCACCTGTGTGCAACCCTCACCTAATTATAACATTAGATGCACCTAGTTATAACATTAGGTGCACTTAGAATTGATGCTCAGTGTACAATTCACTTGCACCTGTAATACACTTCACTTGCATCTGCAATACATTTTACTTGCACTTGTTTACCTATTTTCACTGACAAGTGCAAGTAATTTACATTGTTAACATTCATGCACCTGGGTTGCCAGGTGCACCTAGTTATAACATTAGATGCGCCTAGTTATAACATTAGGTACACTTAGTATTGATGGTCAGTGTACAATTCACTTGCAGCTGTAATACATTTTACTTGCACTTGTGCACCTATTTTCACTTACAAGTGCAAATAATTTACCTTGTCAACATTTATGCACCTAGGTGCACATAGTTATAACATTACGCGCACCTAGTTATAACGTTAGGTGCAACTATATTCCGGACACGTGGCGCGATGCGATTCGTCCGCAGTTCTTCCTTGGGCGACCTGTACGCACCTGAACGCGCATATATATATATATATATATATACAAACTTATATTAATGAGAAATCAAATGATAAATACAAGATGGTTCAAAAAAAAAAAAAAACAAACAAACAAACAAATACTATAAGAATTCGTATGAGAATCTGTGGTCTGAGCAAGTGAATGAACTAATCTATTAGCCAACCTACGCACATAGCGGAAAGACACCGATTAAAAGCGTCATGCAGGGCTTGACAATGAGATATGATGTATCGTGCATATGAGAGATCGAAAAAATATGTGTTGAAGATATTACAAACAGTGAAACAATCCATCTCAACCCTGACATGTCACCAACCACCTCTGAGCATCCAATTGAATGCTTCTTTAATTGCCATCGGTTTTTAATTGTTCGGGTTCAGCCGAATTTTATCGAATTTAAAAACATTTTTAATTTGGGCTTCCCATCCTCATATTCCCATAGCAATTTTTAGAAAATCATCATCAGTAAAAGGAAAGGTTGAATCAGGCTTCACATCCTCATTCCCCTAACCTTCCTTAACCTCCCCTTTTTTGAGATCAACAAAATACATCTTCCCCAAACTTCTGTCAATCAACCAACAAAACTCAAAATTCAACAAAATTAAGACACAATCCAACCAAAATCAAATAGAGGTAATAAACAAATGACCTTAGGAGCGATGTTGAGTTGGTAAACAAGGATGATTTTCTTAGTGTCTGGTGATATCATTGGTGGCGCCGGGACGAGGTGAAGCTTCATTTGCTCCATGGGAGCGTCGGACTTGAGTTGAGCAACGTCTGCCATGGCGGCGTTCACTAGATTGTAAAGAGATAAGCAGTAGATGGGGCAGAAAAGTTATAGAGAAGGAGAAATGAGTAGGGATGCGCTCTCGCTCCTCTCAGAGATGTCTTGGGCATAAGGAGAAATGAGAAATTGCAACCCTAAGGCTTCATAACACATATATATATATATATACACACACACACACACACACTATATACGACGTCGTATGGAGTATACATATATATTCCGTATAATCTTTCGGATATTCGTGCGGGGTCGGCTGGTCAAATCCATAACCCTACCCGAATTATATATAATCGTAGAAGTAGGCAATCGGTTCGGGTTTAGCATTTCGGGTTCGGATATCCTCCCCGTGTCTATTATCAGATTTCAGACCGGGCGGGTTCATCGGGTTGGGTTGGGTTTGCACAACCCTAACCACCACTATGAGGCAGGGTAGTTGCTTCCACTTGCCATATTACTTCATCGTCATGCATAAATAAATCAGAGTGATTCCGATGCACAATCGTCGTCATAGGAGCTTGAATATTCGATGTTGCCCATATGTTAATTAAACTAAAAATTATCGACTGCACCTCACGAATAATCAATATTTTGTTGTTCCGGATTGCCTCATTATGAGCCTTCTATATTGACAAAAGAATTACAACAATCCTACTCTTTCTATTAAGAGTATCATATTCAAACACCGAGGATAACCATGTTGAAAAATCATGAACTCCTTACGCTAGCAACAACCCCTTATATGAAGTTGTCCAAAACAACGAAATACAATTGCATTCCACAAAGACATGGTGCATCATTTTATGATTGTCATTACAAAAAGGGCATATGTTAACAATATCTACACCCCTTTCACCCAAAGCATGTCGAACATGTAAAATCTCTCTTGGTCATTGCCAAATAAAGTTTAAATATTTGGGAAGGATTTTCAGTCTCCATAATTTGGACAAAAAGATGACGTTTCACCAACATTGGAACTCATTGAATTTCTGTATTCTTTGGACTGAAAAAAAATGAGAACATATGCTACCTTATAAAGAATCAAGTGTTTTTGCCTGTACGGGCTTATCTCACTTGTTCAGTAAGCAGCATTTGGGAGAAGAGATCAAAGTTCGGTACTCGGCAACGAGCATTGAGTTATCGTAATTAACATCATCTCACATGCTTTGTCGGGGCGAGGCACACAATTTTATTTTTTTTTTAGTATATTTGACCATAAATACAACATATAAAATAAGACAAAAGGAATACATTTTTTCTTTTATAATTTAGACAAAAGATAAAAAGAAAACACACACACACTATATGTTTAGAAAACTTCTAGAGTGTCTTCTTGATTGTTAAAGTAGCAGTACCTAGTACATTCCATAATACTTGCACATTTTGTACCACCCACTACAGCAGCACATTTATACCACAAATAATACAACACTAGTGTTGATTGATCAACATTTTAATTTCTTTTTATAATTTTATTAAGTATATCTTGAACTAACATTAAAGGAATGTGATATACGGAGTATATTTTTTTAATTATTGGTCTACCCTTCTTTTAAAGTTGAAACATTTATTATATCATATATGTACTTTATTTTTTTTTCTATCAAGATGAGGGTTGAACCCATACACAAGTATACTAGTGCAGTAGTGCCTCTAAAAAAAACGCATAGGTTATGAGGTCCCCAAGCGACATTTTTCAACTCTCAGTATCTCACTTGGAATATTGTAAACTCATTTCATAGCGTCAGTAGCATAGTTATAGTCTCGGTATACATGCTCATTAAAAGAAAAATGTTAGCATTAGAAATTGAGGAATCTTTGATATTTATTGCATAGAGAGAAGACAACTACATTAAAATACAAATTTTATAGAGCACTTGCAAATTTATATAAATTTCTATAATTTTATTACACACCGTTTACAATATTACTTGACAACATAAATTTTATAGAGCACTTGCAAATTTATATAAATTTCTATAATTGTATTACACACACTTTACAATATTACTTGACAACATAAATTCTATAGAGCACTTGCAAATTTATATAAATTTCTATAATTGTATTACACACACTTTACAATATTACTTGACAACATATATAGGGTATTCGCATTATTACATTATATTAAAAACAAATGAAGCAACATTAAATGACTTTGATAACTTTTTTTTTTTTTTTGAGAATTGATAACTTATTTTTATTTTTTGTGAAATACTTAACTGTCATTTAAAAATCAAAATATATTTTATTTCACATATCATATATGCATGTGCACTCTTTCAAAACAGATTATACCTTGAATATTTATTGCATAGAGGAGAAACACATAAAATTACAAATTTAAAATTGACACTTTACGATTTATATGCATTATATTTAGTTTTTAGTGAATCAGGCTGTTCACGGTGCTCCAACAAATGCAGAAAATAATGACAGTTAAGAAGGCTGTAAAGCTTCAACAAGAGAGGCAATGGAGATTAAAATTTCACCCAAAAGTAAAGCAGTTTCTTAACAACTTCAACATTTCTGATTAATCATATCCAAGATTCTAACTTAATAATAGGCAGGGAAAAGATAATGGTCATGAACCAAAGAGTTAAACCATTTGAAATACACTCTCATCTTTAAAGCAAAACTGGAATATAACAGGAAAAAGGTCCATAAAAAGGGAAGAAAATGGTGTGGTGAGACTGGTTGGTAGAGCAATTTCTGGCGTTCCATTTCCATGATCGGGTAAGACCTACAACTGCTACAAATTTACTTCTTCTTTCCACCCTTGGCAGCATCTCCGGCCTTTGTCTGCAAAATGTATAATCATATGAAGTTACATTCTATAAGATCTTCAACAGTTGGAAGATAGATATTTCTACCAGTGGTTTGATTATATACCTTCTTAACTCCACGGATTTTCTTAGCTCTGTTCTTCCGCTCCTTCATCTGTTTTCTAGACTTCTCAACCTTTGTATCCAACCCATTCTGCAAAAGTGAATAGGTGAACTGAATTAACACATTGTACTCGATTAAAAATGCCAGACATAATGCTAAACGTTAAGCAGAAAACGGCAGCTCCTAGTATCTAATGACATTAAAAAAACAGCGAAAGTATAAGAAACGAAAGCAATATTCGTATTGGATAGGTGAGTTCAGCAAAATTTCTTTGTGTTCGAAGAATGGGCACATAAATTATTGACTCACAAATAAATGAAATAATAAATTACTACACACGGAATGCAATAGAACTATCCTATAAGGCCATTTCACTAACAAGGTAACTTCGTTTAAATGTGCAAGGTTATCGAGTCAGTACACTTACAATGTTTTGTATAAAGTAACAGTAATGCAGTGAATCCATTAATGATTAAGTGTCTGAATAGACTTTGGCAAAATGATGAACTAAGGAAAAATGGGCTATAAACTTATAAATCCTGATTATTAGTAACAAAAATAAATAAAAAGGTTCAATTATACAAAGCCAAAATGCAGACATTAACTCAAGGAACAAAAAAGGAATTACACAAATCAATTGCAGAAAAAAGCATTGATGGCACAGAGAAAGCCACACTGAAACAAAAAAAATATGACACTAGTCATAGTTTCTAACTAACAAAGAATGGGAAAGAAGGGCAAAACCAAAAACTTACTCTGATAAGTCTATACTTCGGTTCAAACTTCTTTGCATTCTCAACAGAGTCATAGATCAAACCAAACCCAGTCGATTTACCTCCTCCAAAGTGAGTCCTGAACTTGAACACAAAGATGGCGTTGGGATCCTTCACCTCATACATCCTTGCCAATTTCTCTTTCAATTCCGCCTTACATTACATAATCAGCAGGTTAGCAATCAGAACACCATTAACCCAACATATAAACACAAAGTTCATAGCAGCCAAAGAAATCGCAAATCAACTCTAAAAGTTCAACACTCGGGTTATAATGAAGCTAAACCCGAATACAATATTTAATAACAAAAATAATCAGTAAAGGGAAAATATGGAGCAAAAGCTCTATAACTACTCAATTCCTATCAAAACAAAAGAAAAATCTAACTATTAGAGGAAAAAATCAGAATCTAACCTTGGAAACATTAGCCCTTCCAGGATGCAGAACATCGATCACCTAAGACAATCAGGAACACGAAAGATAAAGATATGCAAACAGCTAAAAATGCTAGCAATAGCTCAATCGAGTAAGGTCTTACGAATTGCTTCCTTGCGAGAAGACGATTGGTCATGAACTTCCTTGTCCTGATGGTCACCGCCTTGTCCGCCATCTTCCTGCACAATGTATTTTGACTACTCCGGCGTCCTTTCTTCCGTGTACGAGCAGCTTCTCACCGTCCTGATCTTTCTCCGCCGCGAAGAGAAGCTCTCTACTTAAGCAGGGATGTTTTAATGCTAGGGTTTAAGTTGTAGGGTGGTATTGTAATATTTTGGGCCGGGCCAAAGTATACTAATTTAGGTGTTTCATTGGGCCAAAATGGGTATTCACGACTGCTATACCTTAGACCAAGATCCACTTTGTACAATTACGTAATACAATTTACACTATCAACACAAATACACAATTTTATTTCTAATTAAGGACTAACATCATTAACTCTTATTAAATTTTAAAGTTATATTCGAACATATAAAAAGAATCCATGTGATAATTAAAATTGTAGTATAAATTTTTATTAAATTTAAGTATAATATTAATAATTAGAGTTGCAGGTCAGGTATTATCCGCATTCGCAAAATTCCTATGAAGGCGAGAATGGATAGAAATTTCATTACTCGCGCTAGTGCGAAGATGGGTAGAAATTTTATTACCCGCACAAGTGCGACGAGTGAGTTAGGAATGCAAGTGTGGGGAAATATCGAGTTTACAATTGAATACCGAATTTAGAAATTGTGAACATAAAATTCTGAAATTGTGAATATAGAGTTTAAAACTTGTGAACATAGAGTTCTAAAATTATAAACATAGAGTACTAAAATAGTGAACGTGAATCTGGGTCCACGTTGCAAAGTGGACCCGGGTCTATGACATAACAATCGGGTATAATATGTCTGGTACTCGCTAAAAGGGCATAACTTAAGCCCAATAATGATAATGGGCCACCGCCATTCGTTTGGGCACAATTGATCTCCGGTGGTTTTTATCGTCTCCAAAAAACCACCTCCAATTTCCCCTTCCTCGTCAAAGCCTATCGTGAAATGGGTCGACTAACCTCTGCGATTGAAATCCCGGAAGAACGGCGCCGGAGCCACAGAGATAGCGGCCGCGACCGTGGCCGTGGCCGTTACTCTCCGGAATCCGATTCGTATCGCCTTCGCTGTCGGAGTCGCAGCCGTAGCCCTAGCCGAAGCCGGAGTCGCAGTCTCAGCGGCAGCAGGAGTCGAAGCCGTAGTCCAGACTACTCAAGGTATGAGCCTTCCTCTCATAATAACCGTCGTGACCAGCGGTCCTATTCTCCTCACCGTTCGAGCCATCGACGAAGCCCTGATTACGAACCCTACAAATTCGAACGACGGGGAGATCGAAGGAAAGGCTACGACAATGGAGATTACAGAAATAGGCGAGCTGCCGAGTCGGAATCGGATGAGGAGCTGAAAGGATTGAGTTTTGAAGAGTACAGGAGGCTGAAGCGTCAGAAATTGAGGAAGATGCTTAGGAATTGTATTTGGAATTGCACCCCTAGCCCACCTAGGGGTGAGAACGAGCCAGAGGACGTTGATCAAGACTTCATTGACGAACGGCAGATCAACGATTTGAAAGGAAAAGAGAATGAGAAAAAGGAAAGCTCGAAGTTGGACTCTAAGAGGTCGAATGATGATTCATCGGAGAGTGAATCTGTTTCTGAATCTGAATCTGAATCGGATGGTTCACGACACAGGAAGTCTAAGAAGAGCAGGAAATCTGGTTCTAGACGTAGAAGCAGGAGATCAAGATCAGTGTCTGAAAGTGAGAGTGAATCCGCTGATTCAAGTGATGATTCAGAAGTTGAAGCTAGGAGGAGGAGGAGATTGAGGAGAAAACAAAACAGGCAGCACCAAAGGAGTAGCAGGAAGAAGAAAAGTAGAAGTAGAAGGAAGAGTGATGAGAGTGAAACAGAGTCTTCTGAAGCCAGTGAATCATCAGAAGATCATGTCAAGTCAAAGAAGAGGAGGTCTTCTTCCTCGAGGTCTAGGCGGAGCAATAAAAGGAAGGAATCTGATAGCGAGGCTTCTCAACCACATGAGAGCTCTGATTCTGGAGCTGAAGCAAAAGATAAACAGGAGGTTGAAGAAACATTGGGAAATGAAGTTACGAGCGAGGTTCTTGAATTAAAAGAATTAATTGAGTCACGGATGAAGCCTCCTATGGATAATGAGCTCATAGTTGGCCCTATGCCAATGCCCAGGACTGATGGACAGCCGGTTAACTATGGTGGAGCACTTAGGCCTGGTGAAGGTGATGCTATTGCCCAGTATGTTCAGCAAGGAAAACGTATTCCCCGTAGAGGAGAAGTGGGTCTTTCAGCTGAGGAGATTTCAAAGTTTGAAAGTCTTGGATATGTGATGAGTGGTAGTAGGCATCAGAGAATGAATGCTATCCGTATCAGAAAGGAAAACCAAGTTTACAGTGCTGAGGATAAGCGGGCATTGGCTATGTTTAATTACGAGGAGAAGGCTAAGCGTGAACAGAAGGTTATGGCTGATTTGCAGCGCCTGGTGCAACGTCATATTGGCCCTGATGTTGGTCCATCTCACGATCCGTTTGCTGGGGTTGCTGGAAGATCCGCTGACATGGCTGATGCTTGATGCTTGTGTATAATTACCATTCTACTATAGCTACTAATATATTGTCGCTCTGCAAACTGGTTTCATTCGATGCACAAGTCTGAATTTTATTAGCTTACAAGCTTCTCTCCCCAATGAATTTAGCAAACAGTATTGTATGTTTCATCTATTTCTGCATTTCAGAACTTTAATATCCTTGATTGAATTTGTAATGGCACTATAATGGCTTGGATTCTCTTTTGGTTATTAAATGAGTTGTTTAGTTTACTTCACTGCATTGCTTATTTACAGTTAAACACCCTTGTAAGGCAATTGAAGGAAAATATTTGGAGTATTTGGAGTTAAGAGATGACATCTTGAATGCATTCCTTGTCCAAATAACTCCATCATTTGATCTAAAAATAAAGAAATGAATAAAATAAAATAAAAATTGTTCAATATATGAGATGAAGATAGACATGATGGTGAGGCTTCTATGTTTTGTGACAATGTGGTTTAAGAGACTTGCCTTGTGAGTTGTGATGGAGTTCAGCTATCATTACTAAGTGCAAGTTTTGTGGATTATTTACAATCTGATCTGACTATAACGAAAAAGTGATTGATACAAGTTTATACAAGACTTTAAGTCAGCATGATGTTCTGCAGCATTGGAGAAATGCAATTCACTTGAGCAAATCTATGGAAGCATGTCATCCGGTCTTCTTGATTCAGAGGAATGCAATTCATTGCAGACATTTGACATACCATTTCCTCTTTCAATGCTTTGATTTAGTGTTTCTAATTGAACTTCTGGATATGGTCTTGCTTATAAGCTTGTTTTAGATGTACATTTTGCTTCAAAGACACTGACGTGGAACTTAGAAGAGTTGTCTGGCGCTCAGGTATGTTTTCTCGTTAATTTCTTCTGTATTGCCTTCTGGGCTCTTTTCTGGTACAGTACTGTTTTCTTTTTCCTCCATTACCATTCTACCATATTGTTAGTGATGCTGCTTGACTGCTTCTCTAATTCCAATGTTGTTTTTTTATGACTTGTGACTTTTTTCAGGCCAAGTGAACAGAAGATACCATGTAATGTCCTTTTCTATTATTAACTGGTATGAACTCTTACTTTTTCGTTACTCTGTTACGGTGTAATTCACTGTCTCTTGGCGAAAAAAAAGAAGATAAATATTAGTAGAAGATGCGTTGAGAGTAATCAGCCATAGAAATTAGAGCCTGTGCGGCTGTGCCTTGTTGATGAGTAACTTTCATCTGCTAAAAAGAAGGCTTGCATCACATGGCTTGTTGTGCTACACAAGCACACCATCTCATGTATTGTACCTGTAACTTTAGGCCAAAAATAGGAGTAGTCATCTCAAGCACATGGCAGGTGAGACCCGAAAAATGTTTCTGAACTTTAAAACTTTTGACATAAATGAGCAAGACATAACCAAAGTTTGGCTGTGGTTGCTAACTATATAACTAGAAGGTTAAGGTACAGTGGTTGTTAGTTGTACACCAGACAGGAAAGACAATCATTCCCTTTTGCTGCCTTAACTCTATTTCGAAGCATTATATGACAGAGTCCATTATTTCCTTTTCTTGAATTTGTCATCTTTCCAGTGATTCTGCCCTTTTTTTCCTTTTAATCTTTGGATCTGGTGACATAACCCGTTGTGCTTGAGTGCTATAGTTTTCATGAGACGGAACCTTTGGGATTTAGTTATCAGTGATGTAATATGATGTGTGTTACAAGTTATGGCCATTTATTATTTCTTGACAGCTTGGCATGCCACTGATGGATCATCCTGCCGTGGACCATTCGACAATAAATGTGAGGGTCTTACATTTAAAGTGAGGGACACTTTATTTAGTCTTTAGTAATGCAAATTTTTAGAATGTATGAAGACTTAAGAGATAATGGGATGCCGATGATTTGTCTTGAAGGTAGGTATTAGTCCTTAATGCCTTAATGGTGGCTATCTTCTCAACTGCCCAGTGCACAAGTCGTTTTCTTAGTCCCCAGATGAACTTTCCCAGCATTAGTTAATCCATTTCTAGTAAATTAGCAGTGAAAATCCACCGGAAATAACAGTTATGGATTTTCACCGTGAATGATAGAGGAGCGGGTTTTGTGGGGGTCCTGGGGGAGGGGGGGGGGGGG
>NC_044929.1:22762103-22785466 GCF_003576645.1 Ipomoea triloba
GGGGGGGGGGGGGGGGGGGGGGGGGGGGGGGGTTAAAATATGAGAGTGAAAGGATGGAAGAGGTGTGAAACGTTGAATAATGGGCAGTTGGAGTAAATGCATAATTGCTGTTTTATTGACTGAAGACACTTTGTCTTGCTCTGAAGTAGCTATACGTGCTTATCCTCTTCCGTTTTTCATGTGCTTGAAATTTGATTTAAACTGACTAGCTTCATGCTTCCTTGATACTTTTATCTGTCAAAGATTGTTTACTTTTCTCTTTTTATTCTTTTCTTCTCGTGTTCTTATTCATCTTCATCTCATTCGTTATCTTCATCGGAATTTTGATCAGAGTTGATCAATGAGGGACTTCCCTTCTTGTTTTGGTGAAAGCGGTGTTCAGGTTGCAGATGCTTCGTCATCAGGTAGTAGTAGTGGCAGAGCTGCTCAGAATCTCGTAACGTGTGTGTATCTCTGTGAACTCCGAGGTGTTTCACGCTTCATCACGGTTACATGGACGAAGAATCTGATGGGTCAAGGTTTGCTCGTCGGGGTTGAAAATCCAACGGGCGAATCCCTGTGCAAGGTGGACATCAAGCCGTGGCTGTTCTCGAAGAGAAAAGGGTCCAAGAATGCGGAACTGGGTTCAGGTTCAAGCGTGGTTGAGGTCTACTGGGATTTCTCCAACGCGAAGTTCGGTTCTAGCCCCGAGCCATTGGAGGGGTTCTACCTCGCCATCACGCTAAACCAAGAACTCATCCTCCTCATCGGGGATCTGCAGAAGCTCGCCTACAAGAAGATCGACGCATCAGTCACAATCCCGGCCGCCTGCACCACGACTTTCCTCGCCAAGCGAGAGCACATTTCCGGGAAAAAACTGTACGCCGCAAAGGCGCAGTTATCCGACAAGGGGGTGCTGCACGATATCTCGATAGAATGCGACAGCGGTCACGGGACCAGCGACCCGTGCCTCGTGATCCGCGTCGACGGCCAGCCCGTGATGCAGGTGAGGCAACTCCGGTGGAAGTTCAGAGGCAATCACACCATCTTGGTGGATGGAAATCTGGTCCAAGTTTTGTGGGATGTCCATGATTGGCTGTTTGGTAACACTACTGCAGCAAATGGTGTTTTCTTGTTCCAGACAAGTAGCTGTTCCTCTTCCGACAAACTTTGGAACAGCCAACTTGCGTTCAACTGCTCAGACCTTCAACATTCTCAACCTAGTAAACCACAGGGCTTTTCTTTGTTATTGTATGTTTGTAAAGATTAAAATATTTGTATGGTGAAATTTTTTAGTTATATCTCGTTAGTCTTCACGGTAAAAAGTTAAAAATTAAATAGTACTCTGTATTAGAGTTGGTGATGGTATTGCAAAAGTGGAGAATATTATTTGTACTTAATCATTTTGTATATTATTATTCTGTATTAGAGTCGGTGATGGTATTGCAAAAGAGGAAGATATTATTTGTACTTAATATTTTGTATATTATTTGATTATCGATGTTGATTAATTGGTCACATAGATTTCAATTGTATAGTATAGATATTATAATTAAACTATTTTTTTAAAAAATATTTATTTGTCGGTGTTGATTAATTGATTATTTACAAGGTAAATATTATTTAAACATTTTAAAACTAATAATAGGATATTTCACATCACTTCCTTCCCCATCTTAAGGACACCGATGGCTCCAAAGAAATTCAATATACATATTTTCTGCATGTCTCAATTCGTTAGACAAATTGAATTTTTGATTAATAATGTCAAAGATCATACTCATTAATTAAAAATTTTGACCAATTAAACAAAGATCAATCAATCTCACAGATTAAAATCCGTGAAATGATCTCATACAAATAATACATTTTACCGCACAATAATAACTGTAAATTTTACTCGTTATTTGAAAAAAAAAAAATGGAGGGCATAGAAGTAATTGCAAGGGTGAAAGCAATTGCAAGGGTGCTTCAAAAGTAGTCCAGAAAGTTAGGGCTCTGCAACAAAACAAAGATGACGGCAGTCGGAGTATCTCACAGCCTTTCCTTCTTCCCTCTCCCGCCATTCCATCCATCGCCGCCGCCGAATCTTTGCTTTCAGGGGCACCAATTCTCCAGTATTTCTGCTTTCGCCCCAACACTTGCCTTAATTACGAACCACTCCCGCAGCAAACCAATTGCCAGTTGGAGTTGCAGAAGCAAGCAAAATGACCTAAGAGAGGTCGCATTCTTCGACGAAAACGGCGCCGTCAAGGACATGGATGCCTATCTCAACAATCTCTCCCTAGAATATGACTCTGTTTGGGACACCAAGCCCTCATGGTACCAATTTTTTACACTCCACTTATCTTTCACGTCAATTTTTTTTGGGGAAAGATAGTTGATGTTCACTGGTTCAGTCATGCTTCATTTAGTGGGCAACTCTCCTAAGCCTAATTTAGTAGCATTCCACTGGTGGATTGGTTTAATTGAGTTTCAGTTGCCCAATTTACTAGCATTCCATATGGTAGATTGGTTTAATTGAGTTTTGATGGACCTACACTAATATTCACATCTTAGGATATATATTTAATTCAGTTGAGCCTCGATCAGAGTCAATCAAGGTTCGGACCCATTATACATTGTTATCTGCATTTTGTGAGATAGATTAATCCAATTCAGTGTTGATTGACCCTATCCGAGCAGACAAATTATACCATGGACCAAGGTCTACAGCCGCTCAATCAAGGGTCGGACGCATTATACATTGTTATTTGCATTTTGTGAGATAGATTAATCCAATTAAGTCTTGATTGACCCTATCCGAGCAGGCAAATTATACCATGGACCAGGGTCTACCTTGAATTGTAGACCCTGGTTCAAAAATAACATTCAAATTCTGTATTTGTAGTTGACACATTTTGTACATGCAACAATTGACAATTTCTGTACCTGTAGTTATCATATTATGTGTAAAAAATTATTAAGTTATTTGTTTACATGTACAGAAACGGTTAGCAGTAGGTACATAATGTGTTAACTAAAGATACAAAATTTTTGTATCAGAGTTCATAATGCAATATGAACCCTAGGCCATGGTATAACAATTGATCCGAGCAACTATTCCAAGAGTATTGTTCAACGTTAACTTTTTTAACTTGCTCATTAAAACAATAGCAATTGCAAGCTGCATGGACATATTAGTAATATAATGAATGTGAAGAATGTATTGTTTTTGTTATTATATATAGGTGCCAGCCATGGACAATAGCATTGACTGGTATAGTAGCAATTGCAGCAAGCTGGCTGATTTTGCACTCTCTTGCTCTCACTGCAGTGGTTGTGGCTTTAATATCTGCATGGTGGTACATCTTCCTCTACTCCTACCCTAAGGTACACACAATATACCCTTCTCTTTTACATTTTTATGACCTAACAAACGAAAAGAGTGTTGATTAAATCTTGTGTGATACCGTCTTCACGTTTGTCTCCTCCAGGCTTATGCAGAGATGATCGCCGAGCGACGAGAGAGAGTAACAAATGGCCTTGAAGATACATATGGAGAAGAGAAGAATCAGTGACCTCCCAGTTGTTGCAGCAGAAGAGAAAAAAGAATGTCATCAAGTTCTGTAAGTACTAATCAATAGGAAAGTGGAGAGATGACATATCACATATCATGACAGAGTATAACTTTTTTTCTTTCAACATTTGCTGTACAAAGTTCTGAACAATCCTACTAATCGATGGGAAATTAAACTCTAACAGATGGCTAAAAACAGACAGTTTATCAACACTACAGATATCGTAATTCTGAGAGAGCTTTGTCAGATTTTAGAATTGGGGCTAGGGTTGATTTTAATAAAAGTTGGGAATTTTTTTTCCCCTGCTCAGAACTACGTCGTTTTGAGCAGAAAAACCAAAAATTAAAAAGTTCCCAGCCGACTCGGCCGGCTGCCTACTCCACCTAACAGCAGTTTTGCCTCGTACCCTGGCCGCCTAGGCCAAGTTTCACAACACTATTTAAAAGGCTGCATCAAGATTCAACTATGGAAACCAGTAACAGAGATGATGCCACTACTTAGAGAATAGAAACATGCTATGAAACAAGAAAGTTATTGGAAGGATTAACAATGGCTAAATTAGTTCAAATATTGGTAACTGCAGTATTTCCCTTGCATTCAGTGCATGGAGGGAAAAACGACCAAGAATAAACTATGTATTCCTTCAAGCACAGAATATAATTCGGAGAGTATTATGCATCGAAATTTTGAGCTGCAGCAAAAATCTGTGCCTTAATTAAGTAGACTAGAAGTAACTAACCAGGAAGAGTTGCAGAACATTGTTTAATCTTGAACCCACACCCTCACAGTTCTATCATTATGCAGCCCTGCAGAGACAATCATGTTCTGTTTATGGTGACAACTGACAGAGATGACGGTATCAGTGTGCCCCTCTAGCTGCTGGAGAGGATTCTTTCCTTGCAGATCCCATATCCACACGCAATGATCTTCAGAGCCACAGACGATATGCTTCCCATTTGAAACCGAAAATGTTGCTGCAATGCAATACACACTGTTCTTATGGCCGGCATATACCTTCAATATTTTGTCATCAATGTAGTTCCTGAGTCTCTTTAACAAGGAAACACAAACAAGACACTTTCATATTACAATTCATTCATGAGATTAGATTATCAACTAGGGAAAGGCCAAGGTATCAGAATGCATAATTTTAACAGATAAATGTAAAGATAAAGATGAAATTCACTCCTGAGATCACAACTGAACTGACAGGCTGTTTGGTTGAATGTAATTTCATTGCAATTGAATTGAAATTCGTTGAAGCCCTTGTCTGGTTGGAGGGAATTACAATTCCCTCCATCCATTGAATTGGAATTCATACCCCTACTCATGAATTATAATTCAATGGAAGAAGGAAAGAAGAAAAATGGGAAATTGACATATTTGTCCTCAATTATTATTATTATTATTATTATTACACTACAAGATCATTTTAATCTTTATATCATTTCTTCCCTTCTCATTCATAATAATTCTATTCATCCCTACCCAACAATGTAATTCGAATTCCTATTTTATTCACACCTTATTTTTTTGTCACGAAATTACAATTCTTTTCCTTTTTTCCAACCAAACGGCCTGTGATAGTTCAATGATTTCATTACAAGTATAATCAAAGAGATGTGGATAACCCTAGCCAAGTTGGTCACAATTGATATTCTTAGTTTGAGCCGGTCAATCGGTGAAACTAGACTAGTTACGAGTCACAGAGAACTTTTGTCAGTTAGGATTAGAAGGCAGAATTAGTGCATTGAGAAGGATCACAAAGGCAGGATTTTGCCAGTAGAGTTGGATAGTGACATAGGGTTTCCTCATCACTCAAAAAGTGAAAAATGGTGATCAATGAAGCTTTTCCTGAGTAATTAGCTACCGAAAAGAAGTTTAATTCGATCAAAATGTATAAAAAGTGATATAACTTACAAGAGTGTTATCGAGAGTGGCGACGAGTACGTATTTGCCATTGGGGGAGAATTTGGCGAATGAAACGGCCGGGACCTTATCATCAATTAGGGTTTTCAAGCAGGCGCCAGAGGCGGCGTCCCATATCTTACAAGAGCCGTCGTGGCTGGTGGAAACAATGAGAGATCCGTCCCGGTTGAAAGTGACGGAGGTGACAGGCATGGAGTGGGCCCGGATCACGTGCACGGACTTGCCGGTCTGCACATCCCAGACGCGAACAGTCTCGTCGAAGGAGCCGGAGACGATGAGGTTGGACTGAGGGTTAAAATTGACGCAGAAGACGAAGTTTGTGTGGCCGCGGAGCGTTTTGACGCAATCGCCGTTGCGCGCAACCCAAATGCGGAGGGTGCGGTCATCAGAGGCGGAGCAGATGTAGGTGGAATCGGATGACCAGGCCAGGTCGGAGACTCCGTCCGAGTGGCCGTCGAGTTGGGAGACCTTGCTTAGGGTTTCGGTTGACCAGACGATCAGCGTTTTGTCCAAGGAGGCGGAGGCGAAGTGGTCGCCATTGTTGGAGAATTTCACACAGGAGACGGCGCGTGTATGCGACTTAAGCACTTTTTTCTGCCGATATGGACGGTACGGTGGTGGCTCCTCCTGGTTGCTATTGCCGCCGCTTGCCATAGCATTCTCTGTCCGATAAAAACTAACAGTCGCTATTCGAGAATATACTTTAGAGTAAAATTTATTTTGTACAATATTTCAGGAAATATATTAGTCCAGTTTTAATCATACTTAGCAAGCAATTCTCATAAACCTAATTTACTACGTAACATTTCACATTTTCACAAGAGAAATTAGTTCAAATGAGTTTATGTTGCCCAATTATACTATGCTAGTATTGTATTTGTTGGGATGAGTAATTTATACTATTATTTGTATCTCGATGATAATTTAGTCAAGTTTCGATCATACATCATTTAACAAACTGTCGAACTATACTCTTCTAAGCTGTGATATATTTGATGGACTTGATAAGGCTCAATCCTTTTACTAGCATTCTACATGATAGATTAGTTGCATTTTACATGATAGATTAGTTCCATTGAATTTTGAATCGTCTGCACTAATATTCACATCCTATGATATATTCGACGGAGTCAGTCAAATCTCAACCCTATTATACACAGCTAGATGTATTTCGTGAGATTAATCATTAATTGTTACCTTGCTCATTAGAAACAAAATACAAAATAGGAATGCTCATTAGAAACAAAATACAAATTAGAAACAAAATACAAAATAGAAATAGCTAAGACCTTGTATTGTAATGCTTTCAGTAAGTTAATAAAGTAGTCATGAATAGATACTGAATTATAACAGAATCAATAATACTTTAAAGAAAAAGGAATTGTATTAGGTTTAAAACACTAACAATTGCAAGCCGCATGGACATATTAGTAATATTGACTAATATCTGCATGGTGGTACATCTTCCTGTACTCCTACCCTAAGGTAGACACAATACACCCTTCTCTATTACATTTCATGATCTAACAAATGAAATTTTTTGAGTAAATCTAGTGTAAGATTGTCTTGCATTCAAGCATTGCCTGTACAAAGTTCTGAAGATTCCTACAAATCAACGGAAAATTAAACTTTAACAGATGGCCAAGAACCGGCCGTTTATCAACACTACAGATATCATAATTCTGAGAGAGCTTGTCAGATTCAAGGACTGCCATTTCGACAGTCCAATCTGGATTTATTGTAGTGGAGATCGTTCTTTAGCCAGAGATTATCATGACATTTCTTCGTTATGGTACTTTCCCAGAGGAAATATCTGCAAAATAGTAGATAATTTCTTATCACCTGAGTGGACTATGTGCAAAACATAGATGCACACAAGGTTAGCCTTGGGGGTGCATGCAAATGTCCAAGTGAGTTCATGACACAATTTAAAGCCATGTTATTAAAGCACTGTCTATCCAAACTAGAATATTATATTATATGCACAACTGATATCTTAGCAAGATTGGCACTTAGTACAAAAAACCATGTTGATTTTGTGCTTTTACTGCCCAACCTTCATATATGCTTTAGAAGGCCACATCAGAGATTCAACTATAGAAACCAGTAACAGAGTGAGTGTGACTACTTATAGAATAGAAACATGCTATGAAACCAGAAAGTTATTGGAAGTATTTTCGAGATATTGGTAACTGCAATATTTCCCTAGCATTCAGTGCTTCAAGCACGGGAGCACAATTCGAAGAGTATTATGCATTGAAAAGTTGAGCTGCAGTAAAAGTCTGTGCCTTAATTAACTAGACTAGAAGTAACTAACCAGGAAGAGTTGCAGAACATTGTTTAATCTTGAACCCACACCCTCACGGCTCTATCATTATGCAGTCCTGCAGAGACAATCATGTTCTCCTCAGGGTGACAGCTGACAGAGATGACAGTATCAGTGTGCCCCTCTAGCTGCTGGAGAGGATTCTTTCCTTGCAGATCCCATATCCACACGCAATGATCTTCAGAGCCACAGACGATATACTTCCCATTTGTAACCGAAAATGTTGCTGCAATGCAATACACACTGTTCTTATGGCCGGCATATACCTTCAATATTTTGCCATCAATGTAGTTCCAGAGTCTCTTTAACAAGAAAACACAAACAAGACACTTTCATATTAAAATTCATTCATGAGATTAGATTATCAACTAGGGAAAGGCCAAGGTATCAGAATGCATAGTTTTAGCAGATATATGTAAAGATAAAGATGAAAAATCACTCCTGAGCTCACAACTGAACTGATTGTTCAATGATTTCATTACAAGTATAATCAAAGTGATGTGGATAACCCTAGCTAGGGTCGCAATTGGTATTCTTAGTTTGAGCCGGTCAGCTGGTGTTATTTTGTAAGCTAGATTCATATAAAAAGTGATATAACTTACAAGAGTGTTATCGAGAGTGGCGACGAGTATGTATTTGCCATTGGGGGAGAATTTGGCGAACGAAACGGCTGGGACCTTATCATCGATAAGGGTTTTCAAGCAGGCACCAGAGGCGGCGTCCCATATCTTACAAGAGCCATCGTGGCTGGTGGAAACAATGAGAGATCCATCCCTGTTGAATTGGACAGAGGTGACGGGCATGGAGTGGGCCCGGATCACGTGCATGGACTTGCCGGTCTTCACATCCCAGACGCGAATAGTCTCATCGAAGGAGCCGGAGACGATGAGGTTGGACTGGGAGTTAAAATTAACGCAGAAGACAAAGTTGGTGTGCCCACGGAGGGTCTTGACGCACTCGCCGTCACGCGCAACCCAGATGCGGAGGGTGCGGTCATCGGAGGCAGAACAGACGTAGGTGGAATCAGATGACCAGGCCAGGTCGGAGACTCCTTCGGAGTGGCCGTCGAGTTGGGAGACCTTACTTAGGGTTTCGGTTGACCAGACGATCAACGTTTTGTCCAAGGAGGCAGAGGCGAAGAGTTTGCCATTGTTGGAGAACTTCACACAGGAGACGGCTCGGGTGTGCGCCGTAAGAACTTTCTTCTGTCGATATGGACGGTATGGTGGCTTCTCCTGGTTGCTATTGCTGCTTGCCATTGCATTCACTGTCTCACCACCGTCGTTTTATGGCTTTATATAGTCAGGAAATAAAACCTCCCTGCAATTAAATTTTTGTTACATCACAGTTAGGGTGTGTTCGGAAATCAGGATAATGATTTCTGGAAAATATTTGCTGAAAAATGAGTCATTTTTCAGAAAACATTTTTCATTTCCAGTATTTGGTTGCATTAAAGAAAACTGTTTTGGTGTGTTTGGTTCAATTTTCGGAAAATGAGCAAAGTTGTATAATTAAACATTTTAATTGCTTAGTTTAGAATATAACAACATTTATAACAGTTACACATACATGATTTTTAACCATCTATACAAACAAACAAATAAAATAATATCACAAATATATCAATATACATAAATTCACTTTCACAAGTATATCAAATTATCCAATATAAATTTACTTGTACAGACTACAGATTGATGTTGGAATGTTGGATAAACAAGACTTGTTTCACATTGGAAGTAAGTAGGGTCTGTGAATAATAATATTGCACAGAAAAGCAATGCACTAAAGTTAGTAATGCTACAACTAGCCTTGATTACATAAAATTATGGAGCCAAAAACCTGTCCATTTTCCACAAGGCTAAAATTAAACCCAGACTCTCAAAATTAGCTGAAATTGGGTGGACAAAAGGCAGATCTCTGAACTATGATACAGGATTCCAGTAGTTGTAGTAAAGAAGGCAAAATGATGTAGAAGAAATTTTAACCATCATTAGTTTGTAAAACAAGCATTCTCATTTCCTGTTTTTACTTTTATGGATAAGGAAATCCAGTCTTCCCCTGATAGAACACCTTAAGACAGCAATTGCCCAACTATAAGTATGTATTTATATATTTGCCACCAGACAGCATATCTTTCCGTTAAACCAGAGCTCTGGTTAAACACTTAAACATACAAATATCACTGGTTTCCACTGTCCAGGCTCAAAATTGTTTATACAATTGTACTGGTTAAACACTTAAAACATACAATTTGCTCATAATTACACACTCCATAATTTCCAACATTTGCATAGTCCATAATTAATTTTCTCAAACACAATGATAGAAATACAGTAACTCCTTTGGTTCTTTCTCCAAAATTTACATGAAATAATGATGAAAAATTAAAGAAAATTTAAAATTTTCAAACACAAATTTAATTTTAATATGTAAAAAGTTTACCTTGAGCTGAGGTGAGGTCCGCTGAGGTGCTGAGGTGAGTTGCAACAGCTGAGTGCCTGAGTCCCGTACGGTCGCCGCTGAGTCGCTGAAGTGAGGTCTGACCGTTTGAGGATGTGAGGATGTGAGGATGTGAGGACTGAGGAGCGACTGAGCGAGGGCGTGAGGATTGGTGTTTGGAGATTGGAGAAGGCGAGAAGGGATTAGGGAATCAGGGTAGGGCTTTGTCTTGTAAAATTGGAAAATGGTTTTTCCAGAAGGAGAAAAAGGTAAAATAAGCATCTATAAAAAGTCAATTAATCTTCTAAATTTTTAAAAAATGTAATTATACAAAGTTAATTAATATTATCAAAAAAAAATTAATTAATCTTCTAAATTTTTAAAAAATGTAATTACAAACTGCCTGTTAATACAAATCATTAGAGTTTCACCGACAAATAATTAGAGTTTCAGTATTAATTTTATCCATCTCCGACAAATCATTAGAGTAGTTTCAGTATTAATTTTATCCATCTCCGACGACAATCTATCGGCCGGCAACAGCGATGATCAGTTGGTCGCTTAGGCATTGGGAAATGAGAAAAGGTGATCAGTTGGTCACTTTTCGCCGTAAAAGGCAACTGACTCGTTGTTTGTAATAGCAAGTCAGCAAGTCATTTATCCGACTTTAGACAAAGTTTAAAGGCTTATTTGATCATTTTTCCTTGTAAAAAAGAAAATTGTATTTAAGCAAACAAACAAAAATTCGCACTTTTACTTAGTGTCACCCGAAGCAAGTCATGTGAATGTTAACCAAACAGCATCAATGAGTGTCTGTCAACAGAGAATCATAAATGTGTAAAGACAACGTAGGATTCTGGTCATTTAATTTTAGTAAAAGAGAGAACAATTCAGGATTTCATCGGAGGAGACAATCACCAAAAGTACACTTAAACCAACGTTAATTACAGATAAAGCAGAATGTTTAGTAGTTGATTAGTAGTATACAACAAAATGACTGCTAAGTTGCAGAGAAGATGTTTATCATTTAGGCAGGCATTATGCGAAGCTTTTCCTCCGAGGAATGAGATCCCCCCGAAGACTTTTCTTCCGCAAGAAGTGACTGCAAATCGCTGCCATTGGCGAGGCTGTTGAATTCCACGGCCTTCGATGGGGCAGTGGGGTAGCGGCGTTGACAGAATGTCATCAGTCGTTTGACAGACTGCAAATACTTTCGAGTTGTCTCGTCATTCATGATGTGTGCAACGCTGTTGGTGTAGATCTTCTCGCGAGCTGAACGTTCGTGGATACCAACCATAGTAACACCAATAGGCCAAGGGGCATTACCGATGGCGAGTTTGATGTAGTGATCCATGGCGGCTAGATAATCTCGCTCTATGCAGCACTGAACCATCAAAAGTAATGCTTGTCGAATATCATCAGGCAGTACCTATACAACACAGATAGCAAGATCAACATAAGCAACATTGTCCAGTAGAGCAATAATTCTCTGTATCACTTTGCAAGAAAGTTGTAGTCTAACAGCATAACTTTGAGCTCAATCCCCATAACTTCAACAAGAACTACAAAGATGAACGATGAATGAAAAGTGAAAGCCATTCATCTGTTCGTGAAGCAGAATATGTAACACGACGAAGGAAAATGCAGGTCAATCATAAAAGCTTTGAAGGTGAGGACAGTTAAGCGAAAAAGTGAGAGCATAAAGATCAGGTGCAACATACGAGGACAGTCGAGGCTATATCACTACAATAATTTCTTCCTTAATACAGAGTAAAAGACACCAATATCACCCAAAAAAGAAAAATAAACAACTTTACTAGCTGAATTACATTTTTGGCTACCATTTAAAAGATTATAGCCCTTTAACAAATATACAAATTATGGCAAGGCAATGCTTTGATTCTTGGTCAAGATTGAAAGCAACAATTGAACAGAATTCCACTCCCACCCATAGCTTACATAGAACATAAAGAAATCTAAAAAGATTGAGTAGGTCTTGTGCCAGACAGATGAACCTATAAAAAGTATTACATTAAAAAAAAAAAATTACACTTCTATGAGATGATCTTAAAGAAGACTTATTCAAAAAAAATGTAGTGCCTACTTAGAGGAATATGCAGCCCTACACAACACTATCATAACAAATCTCCCTAATTCACATTAAATACTTGATAATACACATGAAATCTTCATTTCAACAAACAAATGCCTCTGTTAATTTTACAACATTACACCACCAACAGAAAAGTATAATCATTTCTAGTCATGTGTCTACAGAATCATACAAAAGCTCTAAACTTTTATGGTCATGCATGCTTAAAATTGATGTACAAAATCATAAAAGAAGCAAAAGAGGCATGCTAAGCAAGTATACAAGAAAATAGTATACTAACCTTCTTCCTGCAGAACTTGAATAGAGGATTCAAGTACCTTGCACACTGCTTGAATGTGGCAACCATAGATTTCCCCTTGGCCGTCCTCTTTTCGGTCTCGGTCATCTCATCAAGCTCTTGGTTCCACTCATTCAGTAACCTCTTAAAGAATACCAGAATCTTATCCTCATCACAAAGCTCCTCGAAATTCGTCTTCATCCTCTTCAAATCCTTATCGTAATCCACTCCTGACGAGCCCCCGTCTCCACTCAAATCATCATCACCGCCTCCTCCCTCTTTATCCTCAGCATCCTCCGTGGCCTTCCGCTTCCTTTCACTCAAAATCCCCGACTTCTGTCGTTTCTTCAACTCCACAATATCACGCAGGAAATCATTCGTTTGCCCCTCCGTCATATCGCTGTCGTCGACTTCAAAAAGCCCCGCTTTCAACACATACTTCAATCTATCAAGCCTCGCCTCATCGTCTTCGCCGAACAGAGTGACAGGCTGTTTAAGGAAGCGGAGTCGGCGAATAACTTCCTGCCTCGAAAGATTGAGCGAGTCGATCTTCTGTTCGTCCGTTAGGGTTTGGGGTTTGGAAGACGAGGCGTTGAATTCGGCGTTGGATTTGCTGAGATTATCGGAGTTGGAGTTAGGATTGGAAGAGGAGTCGGCGCCGGAGTTGTTTTGCTGCTCCGATTGCTTCTTACGGAGAGCTTTGGCTTCGGCTTCGCGTTTCTCCTCCTCGTGAAGCCGCTGAAGGCGTTTCTGCTCGATCTCGGAGCGTTTGAAGACCCGCTTACCTCCGACGTCTTCTCTTAGGCTGTTCCGCCTCTTTTCCAGCTCCTGTTTGAGAATATCCATGATTAGGGTTTCTCTCCTCTCCGGTGCCGACGAAAAGCCCAAACTTCAATCGAAACTCAGACAAAAGATCAGAGAAGATGCTGTAGTGGATGAAGGATTCGATATGAATGACTTTGAGCGGGTAGGCGGGTTAAAAATCTTGCCCACCCAAATGCCCGATTAAAATTTTAGATTAGAAATTTCGTTTTAGTCCACAGGTTTGTTGGTATTCTATATTTATCACCCAACTGGCCAACTCTCAATTTGTACAATACTAATTAGTTATACACCAACCTATTAAAAAAAAAAAAACTTAAATGGCAATTGAATTTTTCTATTGAAATTAGAAATTTGATAAAGTATATCATTGTTATGTTTAGTTAGGATTATTATATGTTATTGTGTACTATAGTTGTTTAAAACCAAGCTGATACAAATTATGTTTTATTTTCTCCGTTTCTTACCCGTTAATCTAGATCACCTCACTGAAACAGTTAGTACTTGGTATTCTTACTCGTTAATAGTACTTAGTATCCCCAACAGATTGTAATATGTGTAAATTACATTATTAAGTTGGGTTTTAGAGTGGAGAGAGATTGCATTACTTTGTATAGATTATTATATCACAAGTCCCTGGATTGTTAGACTGCTATAAAATCTAACACAACTTGTAAGTTGTAATTTGGTTGGTTGAATAGTGGAGTGTATTTTAAAATTGTCAGTTGAATATTGAGTTGAGGTTGCACAAAAAGGGAAGAAACAGGAAGGGACTTGTACTACTATGATATACAACAGAGGATGGAGTAACAAATATTATGTATAGATATACACACATCCCATTGCCTCCTCCATAGATTTTAATACTGAGACAGACACTACTTGCGCCAATGGCAATGGCCTCTCACCTCCCCCCAATCCTATCCTATCCTTTGTCACTATCCAAGCTGCCTGCTTCATTTACCATTCCATTCCTTGCAGTAGAACCCACCCGGGTAACCTTCCAGAAGAAAGTTTTGGACAACAATGGAGGGAGGGGGAAGCTAAGCCAAGCTAAGCTTGAAGAACAGAGTTTTCAATGCATTACTGCCACAAGCATAGCATAGCATAGCATAGGTGGATCTCTGAGCTGGTCCATCTCCGCAAGTGTCTCCATCTGTTGGTATGTATGTCTTTGTTGGCTACTGGAGGTGTTGGAGGAAGGTCCTTTCCGAGAGGAAATGAGGTTTCGACATTAACTTGAGCTGCACCTGGTAGGTAGCTTAAACTGTGGCACTTTCTGCCCGGGCATCATAGCATAATGGGACGGAGATTGGGTTCCTGCAAAAAGGCATTGGAATAAACACAACACTAAGGGCTTGGCTTAACTATAAAAAGCAATAGGTCCTGTTACAGTGCAGATATTGATTTAGAAAGTAGGGGGGTGCTCAAGATACCTTTTTTTACTATTGCTGATGTTGGGGTCAGAGTGGCCACATTCTTTCCTCCAGAATTTTGAAAGTTGTTAAGCAGTGCCATTTGGATGGCAGATGAAAACTGATAGCTGGGACACATCAGGGAGAGCATGGAGGATTGAAGGGTTCTGTGCAACAGAAGATAAGTTAAGTGCGGGAGAAGCAGAGGTTGTTGAACCAACTGACCCAGCAAATGTTTGAGGGATGAACTCTTCACCGACTTTAAGACCCTGCTGCTGCTGCTGCTGCTGAGATATGATTTTGCCACCAGTACCCAATATCCCAGGAGGCATCAAAGCAAAATTTATTGGTTGGACAGGGTTTGACAAATGCTGACCATTATAAGGTTTTTGTCTGTGAAATGTGTGCTTAGATATCAGTGCACTAGTTTGGGTACTTATATCTGCCCCCATCTTTTTAGGAGGATGGGATGGTGGTTGCTGTGAGTGTGTGGTAGCTGACATAAGATAACTATTTCTGCTGGAGTGAGGGTCTTTTTGTTGATGACTGGGTGGCTGTTTATGAGATAATGAACCAGTCGATGTGCTAGCATTGTGGGAAACTGGTTGTTGATGAGCTTTGAAAGTCTGGAAAGTTGGTGAATAGCCAGGACCAGGAATATTTGGGATAGCGGGGGCCAGAAATGGTGAAAGCATTTCAACATTATTCGATATCATAGAAAATGGATAGCCGTTGTTTTGTACCATTGCCATCATCTGAGGAGGAGCTTTATTTGCATGTAAATTTATACCTTTAAAGCTTATTGTTGTAGCATCAACTGGCATTGACGAAGAGTTAAATGCAGTTTCCCCTCTCACAGCCGAGTTACACTGTAACGAAGTTTTTCCCATTGCTTTAGCTGGTTTGGGAGGTCCTGACTGATTAACAGATGACCCTACCATTGTTCGATGCTGTCCAAGAGGGAACATCAAGTCTGGGCCATGCTGTTCAGAATAAATACAGCAGATAAATACTTCAATTTTTATATTTTGAAACCCATTTAACAAAATTACCTAGAGAATCCAATATTGACATACCAGTGAATTACTACCAGAGAGTAGCAGTAGAGGATGTTGAAGCATAAGTTGTTTATCCTTTGATGAATCCCCAATGTTGGTAATTCCTGAGGTTTGATCTTTTCCTCCAAGAATTGGTATAGTGTTCAACCTCTGCCCTCGACAAGCGTCTCCTAGTAGCAAGGGATGTGATGATGGTGGCATGGGACTATGATTTTGCAGCTTTGCCCCACTTTTATCAGGACCGGCTGGTGCACACCACTTAGAGTTCTTAACAAGGTGCTGGTGATGTTTAATATTCAAAGCAATATATTGATGGGTTACACATTTCTTTGGCCGAGTTGGTGAGAGTAGAAATGGGGGAGACTGCATATTTTTACATATTGTTCAGTCACATGTCCATATATATTGTCAACTCAAGAAACTAAGATTTGACTAGAAAAAGACAACAACAATATGAGACAGACTGAATAGATGAGAAGTGAGATTGAAACAAGAGATAACCTTCACTGCATTTGAAGACCTGGTAGATCTAGAAGGATCAATTGGCAAAACTGTCTGCAAAGCAGGCGTGTATCTGCAGACAAAATGACACCGCTATGGAATGGGCCAATATCAGTTAAGGGAAAATGAGGATTCTTGAGTAAGGAGCTCATACCCTGGGTAAGGAAATACACCAGGCCTGCCCACCATAGCAACTGGCAACGCGAATAAGCTAGGTTGATCTGTGCATATAACAAAAATTTCAAACCATTTGCTTGACTTCATAATGGAGGGAGAAACAATACTATTCTACTCAGAGAACGACATGAACTGCTAAATTACCAATTTTGTTCTCCTTATGAATAGCATTTCGACATTGATTTTGCTCCTTTTGTACTTCGTGCTCTTTACATAATTCCTCCTTCAGAAATATTTTGCCAAGTTTCTGCTTCCCCCTTTCAGTTCCAACCACCTTCTGTTCATCCTCTTGCATAACTACAGCTTCCTGTACCAGAACAAGATGAGATCTCAGTTAAACTGAAATGAAAAAAGTGCTATTCTTCAAAGATTAAGCAGTAGCTCCTACACCTCCCCTACCGGGGCAACAATATAAACTTGAAACAACAATTACCAAAATACAGAACCACTTTTGCTGGTCACTACCTACCATTAGAACAATCTCAGACTTGGTTTTTTGGTTTGTGTCAACTACCATGAAAGTTGTATCACTGAAACAAAAAGATAAGAATTACATATCTAAAAAGATGGCACCAAAGAAAAGTAAGGACACAGCAAAAGAAAATTCCAAGATGCTCACACTTTTGCCGAATCTGAAAGATTATCAACACCTAGTTTAGCACATGATTGAGATTCCTCCACTTTTGCAGACACCAATTCCTCTGTCTCAGCCCTTCCTCCAGTCAGTAATTCCTTGGTTAGATCAATTGAATCATTCTCCTTCTTACTAGTTTCTTCGTCGTCCTTTGATTCCTGCGAGTCCTTTGATTCCTGCGAGTCACCCACTATCCTCTCAGCTTCCATTGAGATCAACTGCTCATGTGCGTTCATTTCAGCTATTGAACCATTTTGTTCGGACACTGCATCTTTCTTATTAGAGCCTGGGTTCACATCAATAAGGGCAGAAATCACAACGACAACATTACTAAGATAAAAATCACATTGCCAAACACATCAGAAACTGTGATTGGAAATACAAAGAAAGTAACTGAAATGCCGTAAATTCTGCAAACAAACAAACGATTTTTCATACTGACCTTCTTCTTGAGGTAAATCTGAAGTCTGGGAGGGTATTGAGCTACTTGAGCAGATCTTTTCACTCGAGTAATCACTTCGTTTCACAGAGCCCTGCGACGGCGACAGAGATTGAGACTGAGACGGAGAACGAGATTGCTTCATCAGATCGAACAGAGCCTCGGCAACCTCTAATTCGTCTTGAATTAACGAAGAAGAGTTGGGAAGTATCATTTGATGCCGAGTCTTGGGGCCAAGTAGTTTCTGAAAATTAAAATGGAAAAATCAGTAATTCATCGAATTCATTCATGTTGAGACTTGAGACAGCTATATGCCATAAACCATAAAGAGACAGCTACCGACCTTTGCCTTGGAAGAAATGCTTGAAGATGAAGGCAACCCGCCATCCACACAGCGACTCGTCGACAAGGGCGAAAGTCTCCGATGGTTTCTCTCATCCCCAAATTGATCCGTTCCCGAGTTACAATACTCATATGTCCTTTTCACTGAATTTGTTAGAGAAGAAAACGATGAATTTCCAACGGCCATTGGTGATATTAAAAGAATATCAGTGTTCTATGGTTAATCCAGTATTTCCCACCTGAGCGAGCCTTTTTTGGGATATGAAAGCCGACAATCTCATTAGCCGGCGACGACTTTGCTGCTACTCTGGCCGGAGCAACAGTCCTCCGGTGACGAATCGACATAGAAGATGATGGCAACGTTTGCTTTAGAGGAGGATTCGGACTTCGATGAACTTTACGTTCTTCCTCCTCATACTCTTCCTCTTCTCCGTTGTTTTCCGAGCTCCCATCGCTTCCGGTGCAACTCGTTCTCTTCCGCTTGCCGTACAATCGATCCCCCTCCTTCTTGCATATCTGTTCTCGATCTCGTAACCTCACTCTTTCATCCATTTGCTTATCTTCCCCTGCTTTAAACAACGCAAACTTTATCGCAATCCTAAAATTACAATTTAAAAAAAAAAAAATTAAACAATTGCAACTAGTCGAACCAGGTGCATTTCTGACACTGGAAATTCTCTGTCGTCGTTTCGAGATTACGTTGAAGTTCTCCGCACTTGTTCTCCGACCACCTCTATTCCTCTCCATGGCCGCCGTCGACTCTCTTTCATCAACCGAAAGAAGAAGAAAAAAACAACAAATTCCGGCGAGAAACTCAACACCGCCGGTCGATTTCTCCGATTCTCGGCTGAGTAAAATCAGAAAAAAGCTTCACTGCAAATCTCTCTCTCTCTCTCTATCTCTCTCTCTCTCTCTCAAGTTTCGGTGTCTCTGACATCTAATCTTTTTCGGTACACGTCTCCGAAATCTAATCTGTTTCAACTTGCTTTTTCTACTGCGGGGCCGCCGTAGACGGCAAGGATTTCTCTCGCTAGCTAAAACACCATCTTGACCGTCGGATGAAATCTTGATCTGACGGTTCTGCAAGGCCGGTGCCTACATGGCAGGAAACGTCACTTTCTGAAGGAATAACTTCTCGATGATACACGTGGCACGGTTATGAATCTCACTTTTCTTTTCTTTTTCTACGTCTAGGATTTTTGGCGCGTCCTCCACGCTTTCAGTTGGCGCGTGCACCGCTGCAAGCCAACTTACTGTCAGGTTTGTTGAACTACGCAAATTGGAGCCTACAACTTTAAAGTGATGCACGTGTGACGTGTCATGGGTTCTTTTTTCTTTTTCATTTTTTTTTTTATAAATTATGAGATTCAAATTGGCTTTAAGTATAACTAACCATAGATTAGCATTTTTTTACTACGATTACTTTTTGAACAAATTATTATTTTTGAAACTTTATGAGACACTTTAAACCCATATTATACTCATACCAGTCGTTACACAGTAAATCATGGTCTAAAAACAGCACCGTTTCTTTAGCTGTTCTTTTACTTAAATAAATGGTTGTCGTTAAATTTTAATAGATCTCGTATTTTTGTGTGTTAATAACAAAATGAAACTACAATATATATGAAATGAAACGGTCTTACATATTGTATTTATATTATCAAATGAAACTGTAGTTGAAATGAAATGATACTTTAGTTGTGTTGAAATGAAACTGCAACATCCATAAAATAAAACTAAATAATACATAACGCATATTGAGTGTATATTATCTAATGCAATGCAATTATATCGAAATGATACCGTAGTTGTATTGTAGTGAAAATATAGTGTATATAAAATGAAATTGAATAACAATTTCACATATTTGAGTGTATATTGTCCAATGAAATTGTAGTTATATCGAAATGATACTGTAGTTGTGTTGTAATGAAACTACACTGTATATAAAATGAAGCTGAATAACAATTTCACATATTTGAGTATATATTGTCCAATGAAACTGTAGTTATATTGAAATGATATTGTGGTTGTGTTGTAATGAAACTAAAGTGTATATAAAATGAAACTAAAAAACAATTTAACATATTTGGGTATATATTATCCAATGAAACTATAGTTAAATTAGAATTATAATTTAATGGTGTTGTAATCAAAATACAGCGTGTATAAAATAAAATTCAATAACATGTCTCACTGTAATAAGATTATTGTATGTATATTGTCGAATGAAACTATAGTTGGATCAAAATGAAACTGTAATTGTGTTGAAATGAAACTACAGTGTATATAAAATGGAATTGAATATGTTATGCAAGTACACCACCTAGGTGGAATGGCGCATAAAGAGTGCCGTTTATTTTTATTAAAAGAAATTGTACCGTTTAGGGGCAAATTATGCTGTGGACCCAGGTCCATCTTGCAAGGTGGACCTGGGTCCAAAACTACGTCGTTTTTGTCTTTAAAAAAAAAATTAGTAAACATATTGCTGAATATAGAGTTGTCAAAAAATGTGTGAATGTAGAGGTTTCAACGTGTGAATGTTGAGTATAGAAATCGTGAATGTAGACTTATAATTGTGTGAATGTAGAGTTGCCCAGAAATGTGTGAATGTGAAGGTTTCAAATTGTGAATATAAAGTATAGAAATCGTGAATGTAGAGTTATGCATGTGTGAATCTGTAATAGAGTTAAGAAGTTCTGGCAACTTGTAGCCCTGTAATGTGTGAATGTGGAGTTCTCAAGTTGTGAATGTGGAGTATATGACCTGTGAATATAGAGTTTTGAATGTGTGAATGCATAACAGTGGTAATATAGTTACTAAACATATAATCCTGTAATGTGTGAATGTGGAGTTTACAAATTGTGAATGTAGAGTATAGTGTATGTGAATATAGAGTATACTGTATGTGAATGTAGACCTAGGTCCTCCTTGCAAGGTGGACCTGGGTCCACGACATAATAACCCCCGTTTTAGACCATGATCCACAATGCTCTGTGGACCATGGCCCACGGTATAATTTGTCATACTCACACTAATCCCCGTTAACATCGGGCCGGCCCAAATAAAGGGTAAAGTGTTGACCATAACAAATTATTATTGACAATGGGTTAGAAACAACGTATTTGATTTTTTTTTTTAATTTTTTTTATTTTACAATTTGAAATAGATATCAACAAAAATTATAAATAAAACACTATGGCCCTTTTAGCTGTCTGGGTTAGAGTGTATAACTATTTGATAACATTAGTTAATTGTATAAAGTGTTTGGTAAATTAACTTTTAACTGATAAATGTTTGGTATAATTTCTTTTATCAAAAAGTTAATTGAAAAAGTTAATTTGAGCAACTTTTTGAATTTTAATATTTTGGAGTTACAAAAAATTGATTAATCAAACACTAATGTTGATTTTTTAATGAAAACAAATAACTAATTCTTTCAAAAAAAAAAACAAATAACTAATAGTGATGACATAAGTTAAAAATGACTGATAGATTAGTTATTTTACCAAACATGGTCTATGACTCTATGTCAATAAAAAATTAAAGAAAATGGATTTATAAAGGAACAATTATATTCTGTTATGTTCGAGTGATAATTTTAAAAAGTGTCAAGTTCGATATATTAACAATTGCCTTTGTAAAAGTTAAAGAGTCTCAACATTACACATGTTATCTCTACTTATCTACTTCTTGAATTACCGCATATATTCTCTTGATCACTATGTAGATATTTACAATATTATAATTTTAATTTGTGCCTAGAAAATAATGGAGTATGATTATAGTACTTGAAGGTTATGAGTTTGATTTTTGTTAATATCTTTTCAATTTATCTTGTCGCACATAATTTTTGTAGTGCAATTTACTTATCCTGTGTGGTTTGTATGATATTACGTATTACATTTTAAGTGGAGTTGCTATAAGTTTCATTCAATCACCCAAAAAGATATACTTGTATTATCATTTTAATATGTAACATACAGATAATTTTATTAATTTTATCTCAAAGAGAATTAAACCATAACAATAATAATTTAAACTCAGAAAGCATTCACATGAAAAGTATTCCATATTACTTTTCCAAGGAATATAATATACGTTGAAGTGTTGAACACCTAATTCATTCATTAAAAAGTAAAGTAGCGAGGAATATAACAAATAATAATAATAATAATAATAATAATAATAATAATAATAATAATTTATCATCATGCAATATATTTTCTTTTAAAATAATATTTTCAAGTTGACATGGAAATGCTCTCCTACATTTTGATGATAGAGAGACAAATGTCTTCAATATTTTTTTTGTTGTCCTTTCATATTTTTGTTAGGTATATAAATGTAAATTTATCAATTATTACAAGTTCAAATTTAATAAAGTAAATATTAATTTTCTCCTTTGTACCTTGCTTTCCACCTTGATATTTATAGTTAGACTAGTCTTTATTATATCACTATATCATGGTTGAAAAAATCGCTAGGCGGCGATTGATCAGTGCCTAGGCGCCCGTGTATTTATTATTTTATTTATTATTTTCTAAAAAGTTGTTTAAATTTGTTAAGACTAATAATTATAAACTATTTAATACTTTAATAATTAATACTAAAATATTAAATAGTAACCGAAAAAATATATAGAGTTTAAACACTTTAGGGTTATTTCACTCAAAACGATGTCGTTTTGATTGAAGTAACCCTTTAAAAAAAATAAAAACTAATTGACCGACTAGGCGGCTTAAGAAGTCTAGACGGTTAGCGTCTAAGTTGGTTGCCTAGACCATCGATTATGGTGATACTCTAAACGGGCGGCCGGCGCCTGGATAGAATTTTTGCAACATTGACCACTATAGTAAAACACTTTAAAGATAAAAACTTTTTGCCCTAAGAATAAGTATAGTGACAATACTGACTCTTGTGCTTCAATAGGTTGAGAAAGTAGTTATGAACAGATACTGCATTGTAATAGAGTTAGTAGTATTAAAAAAAAAAGTATAGTGACAAAATCACAAAAAGCGTACCTATTGTGGGGAAGCCCTGTCCTATGGCTATGCTCGTGTTGTGAGCGTTACCTAAAATTAATACGCAGTAGAATTTTTGTTGACTAACATAGAAAACTTCAATGTATTGATCAAGACCTTGATATTTATATATACTTTAATTTAATCTTTCCTATATTTAATATTAAAAAAAAAGAAGTGAAAACAGACTATTGCCAGGCCACTACATTATGAAGCATTAATAATAGAAACTTTTTTCTCCCACCCGGCGGAAAATATGGTACAGTTTGAAATGACAAATAATAAAAACTTATTTTTATTCTTCTCAAAAAAAAAAAAAAAA